>NC_064922.1:358776261-359076374 GCF_023897955.1 Schistocerca gregaria
GTTATCAGTAGCTCTAACAGAATGTTGTCTACTTCTGGGGCCTTGTTTCGACTTAAGTCTTTTAGTGATTTGTGAAATTCTCCACACAGTATCATATCTCCCTTCTCATCTTCATCTGTGTCCTCTTCCGTTTCCATAATGTTGTCCTGAAGTACATCGCCCTAAAATAGACTCTCTATGTATTCCTTCCACCTTTTTGTTTTCCCTTCTTTGCTCAGAACTGTTTATCCATCTGAGCTCTTCATATTCATACAAGTGATTCTCTTGGTTCTCTCTGAAGTACATCGCCCTTGTATAGAAGCTCTATGTACTCCTTCCACCTTTCTGCTTTCCCTTCTTTGCTCAGAACTGGTTTTCCATCTGAGCTCTTGCTATTCATAGAGGTGGTTCTCCTTACTCCAAAGACCTCTTTAATTATACTGTATGCAACATCTATCTTACCTCTAGTGATAAATGTTCCTACATCCTTGATTTGTCCTCCAGCCATTCGTGCTTGGCCATTTTGCACTTCCTGTCGATCTCATTTTTTAGACATTTGCGTTCCCTTTCACCTACCTCACTTACGGCATTTTTATATTTTCTCCTGTCATCTATTAAATTCAATATCTCTTGCGTCACCCAAGGATTTTTACGAGCCCTCGTCTTTTTACCTACTTGGTCATCGGCTGCCTTCCTATTTCATCTCTCAAAGCTAGCCATTTTTCTTCTAATGTGTTCCTTTCTCCTGTTCTTGTCAGTCTTTCCCCAATGCTGCCTCTGAAACTCACTGTAACCTCAGTTCTTTCAGTTTATCCAGGTCCAATCTCCTTAAATGCCTACCTTTTTACAGTTTCTTCATTCTTAATCTGCAGTTCATAACCAAAAAATTGTGGCCAGAGTCCACATCTGCCCCTGGAAATGTCTTACAATTTAAAACCTGGTTGCAAAATCTCTGTCTTGCCATTATATAACCTTCTGGTGTTTATAGTGTATAGTAATTATGTGTAATAGTTGTTTGTTATTTATGGTTGTGTATAATAATTATGTATTATTTATGGTTGTTCAAAGAAGAGATCTGGCAGAAGAATACATAAGGATTTGTTATAGGTTAAGTGAACATTTTAGAAACTTTGACACATTAGTCACAATATGCTGAATCGTCAGCAGTCGAACAAGGAAAGCCAGCACGTGTGTCGACATTGGTCATGTTCTTGCTCAATGTGAGAAGGCTGATGACCAGCACAGTTGGCGCAGCAGCAGTCAGCACTTCGATAGATCAACAACCCAGCACATGGGCAATGCATCCAAGGAGAACAATGGCCAGCTCCATTTGTACACCTGAAGTCAATGCTCCAGGAACTGTTGCCAAATTAAATTCGTGTACGTGACGTATCTGGTGATGTGGATAGGGGCTATAGGGCAATGTCAGACCACACCAGCATGGAGGTAAAACGATGGAGAGCTGGCATGTGTGTCGACTTTTCTGTCCAACGTGAGAAGAATAGATCAACGACTGAGGAGTCAGTCGTCGACCTAGAAACTTGGCGACAAACAGGCATGAGGGCATCCTTCGAGGGGAGAAAGAAGTCACAAAGAAACCAATGGTTAGTCAGGGAATGGCACACTTCGTACAACGACTTTGCCGCTACCCTGCTCGACAGAAGATGTCGGTATCGCTCCAATAGGTCAATGCAGAAGATGCCATCCCAGATGTTTCCAGAAAGATGTTTGTGTGGTACTTATCCAGGTAGCTGGTGAGGATGAAGGGACTGCGGCCTCACCAAATGGGTCACCTGTGAGGTTGATGAATTCCGCCAGAAGATGTCGAAAGGGAGGGTCACTGGTTCGATTCAGGGACAGAGCTCTCCGCGCCACACCATAGCCACTTCTTAATAATGCAACAAGTGAATTCACAAAGAGAAGACCGTGCTACCATCGCACTGGGTCACGGGTATAGTACTGAATGAAAGAATACGCTGCTGGAACAGTAGCCATAGCGCCGTGAGAGATTGAGCGAGTTAACACAAGAAGATCTGGAGATTTAAATCTACCTAGATGGACCAACCCGTCATTTTGATGAGTGCAGTTTCGTTTTTAAAGAAGTAAACACATTTTAACGTACATCAGTTTATTTCAGACAAGTTACAGTTTATCAGGATACAGTTTTACTTTTTTTCTGTAGAATTACATGGTACAATGAACATTTTATAGCTATAAGTTAATCAAAAGGTTATGTAACAAAATGTGAAACGAATAACTTTCTGTAGAAAAGAAAACTGTGTGTTAACACAAGTGTCTGAAAAGCACAATATATTCTAGAGAAAACATTTAAAACCCTGCTTTTACTCATTCAAAACCATCTGCTGCGTTGTGACACCTCACACAGGTGTATTCTGCATTGCCTAAACATGGTCCGCAAACATACTCTATACATAAATGTGTGTTTCTATTCTTGCCTCTACACCCTTCAACTTGACATGTCTACCGAATGTTGCAATGTTGTGATAGTATATTAGGTAGAGTGTTTAATACCCTTGTGGCTTTAGCTGAAGTCAACTCTTCTGCTAGTTGTATTTAAACTGAAGTCTGCTTAATTTTCCTCCTGTTACTGCCTTATAGAGTACCCAAGCCTTTATAGCTGCCAAGTCCAAGACATTGAAAAAACGTGCATGGGCCATCTGCCTCATTCATACTTCACAGTGTAAATCCGAGCCATTTGATCGATTACGTCAACGCCATACTTGGTGTTATTGTAGTAGGCCATTGACTCTGGTAGCTTTTTAGGATTTCATTCATCGATAGTTACTGTGTCATGCAACGAACTCACAATAAGCACATTTTGGTTCTTTTTCCCTGATGGTATGTTAGAGTCATGTCACCTGACTTGTAAAGAACAGTTGTGTGCGAAGGTGCTACAGCAGATTTTGCTGATCGAGGTATTTCCCTTCTAGATTTCTACACTGTGCCGACAATGTTTGTACTCTTACGTTTCAAATTTTCTGAGTTTCAAGGTTAAAAAATTTTCAGAGATAATGTTTCTTCCTGCAGAAACAAAGGGCTGCATGAGACACATTACAACATGCTCTGCAAGGAAACACCTGTGGGACGCTGCTCATCTTTGCTGGGTAAGGAAACCCATTCCCCGGATACTCAGAATTCGTATCAACTGGAAGCCAAAGCTTTATTCCAAACTTGTCTCGTTTATTGTCACATATTGAATGAAAGAGCAGCTAGCCTTGCATTGAAACAGTTGCTCATCCACAATTATACACTCCTGGAAATAGAAAAAAGAACACATTGACACCGGTGTGTCAGACCCACCATACTTGCCCCGGACACTGCGAGAGGGCTATACAAGCAATGGTCACACACACGGCACAGCGGACACACCAGGAACCACGGTGTTGACCGTCGAATGGCGCTAGCTGCGCAGCATTTGTGCAACGCCGCCGTCAGTGTCAGACAGTTTGCCGTGGCATACGGAGCTCCATCGCAGTCTTTAACACTGGTAGCATGCCACGATAGCGTGGACGTGAACCGTATGTGCAGCTGACGGACTTTGAGCGAGGGCGTATAGTGGGCAAGCGGGAGGCCGGGTGGACGTACCGCCGAATTGCTCAACACGTGGGGCGTGAGGTCTCCACAGTACATCGATGTTGTCGCCAGTGGTCGGCGGAAGGTGCACGTGCCCGTCGACCTGGGACCGGACCGCAGCGACGCACGGATGCACGCCAAGACCGTAGGATCCTACGCAGTGCCGTAGGGGACCGCACCGCCACTTCCCAGCAAATTAGGGACACTGTTGCTCCTGGGGTATCGGCGAGGACCATTCGCAACCGTCTCCATGAAGCTGGGCTACGGTCCCACACACCGTTAGGCCGTCTTCCGCTCACGCCCCAACATCGTGCAGCCCGCCTCCAGTGGTGTCGCGACAGGCGTGAATGGAGGGACGAATGGAGACGTGTCGTCTTCAGCGATGAGAGTCGCTTCTGCCTTGGTGCCAATGATGGTCGTATGCGTGTTTGGCGCCGTGCAGGTGAGCGCCACAATCAGGACTGCATATGACCGAGGCACACAGGGCCAACACCCGGCATCATGGTGTGGGGAGCGATCTCCTACACTGGCCGTACACCTCTGGTGATCGTCGAGGGGACACTGAATAGTGCACGGTACATCCACACCGTCATCTAACCCATCGTTCTACCATTCCTAGACCGGCAAGGGAACTTGCTGTTCCAACAGGACAATGCACGCCCGCATGTATCCCGTGCCACCCAACGTGCTCTAGAAGGTGTAAGTCAACTACCCTGGCCAGCAAGATCTCCGGATCTGTCCCCCATTGAGCATGTTTGGGACTGGATGAAGCGTCGTCTCACGCGGTCTGCACGTCCAGCACGAACGCTGGTCCAACTGAGGCGCCAGGTGCAAATTGCATGGGAATCCGTTCCACAGGACTACATCCAACATCTCTACGATCGTCTCCATGGGAGAATAGCAGCCTGAATTGCTGCGAAAGGTGGATATACACTGTACTAGTGCCGACATTGTGCATGCTCTGTTGTCTGTGTCTATGTGCCTGTGGTTCTGTCAGTGTGATCATGTGATGTATCTGATCCCAGGAATGTGTCAATAAAGTTTCCCCTTCCTGGGACAATGAATTCACGGTTTTCTTATTTCAATTTCCAGGAGTGTATTTTCACCTGGAATGTGATAAAGCAAGTAGTCGGCATTGAAAGGATTCCACACAGGGGTAGCCAGTTGCCAAACGATCTGTCTTTAGTCTATGTGAAGCTGTCAAATCGCATAAACCGCAGAATTTCGGTGAACTTAGTTCTGCTCATTGGTCCCCATGTATTCGACCATAACAGCTTCACCAGAAAGTTTTTTGCTCCATATATGCCTCGTAAATTTATAAGTGATATTTCGGCTTCTACTGCATCAATGCTAATGGTCCAATCATCATGATGTAGCTCTTGTCATGCTCTCCTTTCTGTACACTTATTTATATTTTGAAGCATGCTGCCATCGATTAACAACCTCCTTGCACTAGAATATATACCTCTCCTGACAAACTTCTTCACATAGCCTATAGGTACCGGTGCTATCTTCAAGATGCTCTGCTGTGGACTTGTTTCAGGAACAGCTTTCGTAGTTGTAACAGTCCATGTTGTTCCATCATTAGCTGTCTGACTACTCCCAATGGAAGGATTTCCTTCCATCTGCGTTTTTCCTTTCACTCTGTTACGAACGCCACTAGTGCTATTAGCTGGAGGTAAGCACACACTGTTGTTTGATGTACCTTAATACACAGTATATAATAGAATAATTCAGTTACAACAAAAACAAGAAATTTCAAATTACAATACAGCGAAACAGAAAACATTTATAAGGCTTGCTGAAATATATATCAGTTACGATAAAATATAAAATAATAATACAAAGGCAGTACAAACATACCTGCTATAGGTAAAGTAACATTGGTTTGCAACTTCTCAGCTTGCTCTTGTCCAGTAGTTGCAACATTGCTGTCTGATTTCATTGATGGGAGGGATATACTCCTCATCGTCAATAGAGCTTGCAGCGTCATCTTCTCATAATTCATCAGCTCCACAAGCATCACGAAAATCTCCTTCGGATTCACCATCTGACATTGACATCAAATATTTTAAAGTTTCTTCATCAGACAAACGGCGTCTTTGAATCGCCATTACGAAACAACTGAAATATGGCCAACCCAACTGCGCCACTTGAGCAACAAAGCATCGTTGCTCATCGACAATGGGCCTGCAGAAGACAATAATCAAATTAGGGTGGTAAACAATAATTGCTTTAGACATGTACGAAAGCTATTGTTCACATTTCGATACCTGTCGAAATGACGGATTTCGGTCCTTGTGGTAGCAGTTCTTCGCGACGCTTTTCGGAATGGTGCTACTGGTTAAATTCTTTGCAGACGTCTACCTAACAAATATTTATGAAAAGTCATAGAAAACGGGACCTGTAGAAGAATTCGTTTAAGACGAATAAATCTACAGAAGTAGGATACTCGTCAAAATGACGGGTGCAGTCCTTATGGTGTTAAAAGACATTATATTACTCTGTTTGCTTAAAGAGTCTTACATCTAAATAAATGTTTCTTTCACACTTCACCCACCGAGCCAACGAAAGAACCCATTCCACTGCCCACAAAGTGTCGCTTACCCTTCTGCCACCCCTGACAAAATGGAGACCTATGCTCCCCACTGTCACTGACTATGTAGTGTCACTAAAGCCCGACCCAGTACATTGGTGTCAGATGACCTTGGCTCTATTTTGAGGTGTACATAGTAGTGAATTTGTGGTACGAGAAGTTCATGACGCCATCGCCAGCGAAGGGCCACGAACAACCCAGAGAGCAGATGACAACTTGCAGCCAACAGAAAGTATTTCAATACATTGGTGAATGCAAATTGGTCGCAGATATTTTTCCTTTTCAAGTAACGCTTTTGCGTTGTAAAAAACAAGCGATGTAAAGCACTTATTCTTTCAAAGAAATTCGACATTAGAGAATTTCTTCTCGGATGGCGTTAGATGTCCTGTTGTTCAGATCAGAATTGTAATCAAATTTCTAATGTTACTTGTTATATGGCTGAGTCTATGTTCTTGTGGTCGTAGGAAGTATACTTATAGGAATAAGTATTTGTTGAATAGGAAAACATTAAAATGACAGACAGTAAGAAATAAGGAGTTTCCACCCAAGAGGCTATTCAGAGCCTACTTAATCAGGTAGCCAAATTGAGGTCTGACAATAATGAATTGCTGAAACGATTATCCGAGTGCAACCCCTTCCGAACTAGATTCATCAGCAGCCACCCTTGTGACTCCCTTCTTTGGCAAGCCAAGCGAGGATATAGAAGCATGTTTTCCTGATTTGTTAGCAGCCACTAAGCTTGCTTCCTAATCAGATGAACAGATGTTGCAAATCGCATGGTTATGTTTAATTACGGGTGCTAAGGCGCGCATACTATATCATGAGGAGTTAGGAAATGCATAACTTTTGAAGAACTGAAACAAGGTTTGCTCAAAATGTTTAAAAAGCAGAACAGTTGCCGCTTTTATAGGGAGAAGTTGAACACCATGTACGTCTCAAAGACACAAAGAAGCAATAGAAATCTTTGTGGACAGAATACATAAAGTTGATAGTAGCACTTAACAATTCTCAGCCAGTGATGAAGCCAATAAGTATATTCTACACGAAATGGAGAACGGGGCCTTAGATACCTTTTTGCGAGGATTATTACCCGAAACATCGCGCCGTGTTAGGGCAGAGTTTCCGACGAATTTAACTGATCCAGTCAACATTGCTACATCATTAGAGGAAATAGACGCCGCGACGCTGTACAAGGAAAAAAAAATTTCCACAGGGGTTCGTTGGTTCAGATGCGATCGGCAGGGACACACAGCTAAAAACTGTCGTCAACCACAGTGCACAAATTGTCAAAGGGTTGGCCATACGTATCGTGAGTGTAGCAGACCGGGGAAATTTGTAAACAGGGTCAGTTGAACAAGAACGTGAACCCAAGAATCGTCGTCAGGCGTTCCCATTAAAATTCTGTGCAACTGGAGCGCATGCAACGGCGGAGTGTTGGTTACCAGACACCATTAATAGTAAAACAAGTAGAATAATAGTCGACACTGGGACTCACCTGTCAGTTATAAGTTAGCAGTGCACTGAGGTCAGGAGATATGACCCTCCAACACGTAAGTTAAGTAGGCTGTACGTCACTAACCTTTCACATTGAGGATGTAAGATTCCAGAACGTTGTGGAAATCGTTTCGGAGGTAACCGCCTAATATGATATTATCCTAGCATTAGATTTCCTGAATAAACATCACTCCATAATCAAATTGTGGCAGCAAATCGTGGAGTTTAGCGAGTCATTGTTTCGATTAGATGACACAGCTGCCAAGGACGCTCTGCCACAAGAGCCCTCTCGCCAGAAAGAGGAATCAACTAAACTGCGAGCAATGTCCTTGGAAAGTAGGAGGACATTAATGCTGCTTTACCCACAAATACATTGCGCATGGTGACAAAGTTAGAGGAAATTGATGAATTAGACGCTGCATATCATTTTGTGCCCAGGAGTATAGCTAGTGCCGCAACAATTGATGGAGTACAGAAGATACCGGTGCATATAGATAATTTTAGGACAAAAGAGTTACGAAAAGGAATGACAATGGCTACCATAAGTGCCTTAGAGGAAAATGATTTCGATTGGTCAGACGTAGACAATAGCGACAAACCAGCCGCCTACAAAACTGCATTGCGCCAGAAGACATTACACTTAAAAGGAAATGAATGGGATATGATAGCAGTGTTGGACGAGTTTCAGGATCTGTTTAGTTTACCCGGGGCCGCTACCAGCAACGAACATGACGCAACACAAGATTCCAACAAGAGAAAACACCCCAATTTATAAGAGACCATACAGAGTTTCTCACCAATTACAGCCACTACTTGATGAATTCATAGATCAGCAATTAAAGGATGGAATAACAGAGCTTTCTGATTCGCCGTGTAGCGCAAATGACTTAATTGTGCTAAGGAAATCTGCTGACGGTGCAACAAGTTATAGATTATACTGTGATTACAGGTATTTAAATAGCAAACCAGTTTCGGACGTGTATCCATTACCGAATATCTCAGAGACCATCGACCATCTCGACAATAGTAAATATTAGCCCACAATTTATTTAAGGAGTGGATACTATCAAATAGAAGTTGTACCAGAGGGCAGACATAAAACTGTTTTTTTCCACAGCTTCAGGTCCCTGGCAATTCTTAAGAATGCTTTTTGGGTTAAAAAATTCCCCTGCAATATTCCAAAGACTGCTAGATGGTTGGATTAAAACCTCAGCTATGCATGATATACCTCGATGACGTAATAGTATTTTCGAAAGATATCAAGGAGCATACGATTCGCTTCTCATAAGTTTTACAACGTCTCAGGGACACTAAATTAACAGTAAATTTGGAAAAATGTCACTTTGCATTAAATTAAGTAACATATTTAGGCCACGTTATAAACAAACAGCTGATAAAAGCAGTTACACATCTAATAACCGCCGTTAAAGATTTTCCAACAGCGCAATCTATCAAGACAGTACAGCAATTTCTATGTCTCTCAAACTATTTTCGAAAATTTGTAAAAGACTGTGCAGAAAGAGCACAACCTCTAATGCATGGGTAGTTCTGCCTTTTGTAACCATGTTCTATCGCTAAATACGTACCTTCTTTCTGTTCTAGATGGGGAATCTAACGTTCATGTGGTGCAGTGGGTTATGTTATACCATGTATAATTTTAAGTTGTAGGG
The DNA here is from genome assembly GCF_023897955.1 of Schistocerca gregaria. Classification (NCBI taxonomy): domain Eukaryota; kingdom Metazoa; phylum Arthropoda; class Insecta; order Orthoptera; family Acrididae; genus Schistocerca; species Schistocerca gregaria. Next base: position 358,785,595 of record NC_064922.1, read on the forward strand.
TGTGGGAGTGAGCATTTTTGATGCTTTTGCAGACCGACCAAAAAATCACTGCTTCGCAGCATGCTCTAGCCTCAGTAAATAAAACTTGAGTTTTGCTTTTTGTAGTAAATTTTGTATAGAGTATTCATTGTCAGAAAGCGCATAGGCTTTGAAAGACAAGTGAAAATCTGAAAAAAGTTCAAAAGTATTCAGGTTTTTGCGTTTTTCGTTGTAAAGCTGGCTCCCTACAAAGCGGAAAACTTGAAATTCGGATTCAGCATCCCAAAAAACTTATACAACCATTGAGAAAAAATTAACGCTATTTTGAAAATGGCTGTTTTGTACACCAACTGACTGGACTACAAGCTGAATCTCACACATAACATGTTATGTGTATAATTCTGAGGGGCATGGGTTGAAGGACAAGGTGTATTATAATATCAGCGATATTGTTCTGTTCAATGTAACAGTTACTGATATGTAGTAATAGCCAGATCATTATCAAAAGGAATTGTTAAGATCAGTCTTTAATTTTTTAGCTACCAGTTAGTTTAGTTGTAATATGCCAGGGTCAATAAACTGTGTGGATATAGAAATTTCAGTATTTTGCTTTGGGAAAATTCCAATACAATTCTTGTTTGATTTAGAATTTACGAATTGTTAGCATTAAACACAAATGAACAAACGTTCTACATCGAAACTCTAAAGTATTAAGAATTACTATTAACTAAAGTTTTGATTTTGTTAATCAATAATTTATGAAACATGTACTAGATTAATTTTCTGTTTGTATTTCTTAATTTCTGTTTCAGATATTCGTTGGGCTATGTGTAGTGTTGTGAATCCAGTGATAAATAATCTGACATCAGCACAGGTGTAGCAGAAAGACCATAATGCCCTATGTTGTTCAGCACAATACTTCAAACAGAGGCCTTCTGTGAAGTAATGTGAAACTACTTTGCTAAGTGGCCAATCATTGTGCTGGTGTGCATACACAAACTCCGAGTCTGAGATATTATTATCGCGAGGGGTTGCGAGCAAACAGTTGTTGAGAGGAGTCGGAAGTGGTGGGACACAGCCTGCGGTGAGAGAAGCCATGCAACAGCAGAGGTCACAGCCTGTCATGATCATGCTAGTAGCACTGTAGAGACTTTGGTATTAAGGATTGTTTGGTAATTTCCCTTTTTGTTGCACACGGTTGTTGCTTGTTTGCTCACTGCAGGGATTTTTTCAGATTTGTATTGGCATAGAGTGAGGGTAATATTCAAATATTTGTTGTGGCCAGAGACATGTTTATTGAGTATAGACATTGTGGAATAATTTGGTCTATGTAAAGTCTGTCAGTGTTTAAATAATAACCCATACAGACATATATTAAATATTGAAGTATGTCATCAATCAAATGATTTCATAATAAGGAAAATCGTGATACTTACAAAAATTAAATTATTTTGAGGGCCAAACATTGGCCATGTCACAGAATAAAACTAATACAGAATAAAGACCCATAATCATAAGCTTATGTCTGTCAATACTAAAAAATAAGAAAACTGTAGCTGGAGCTACACCAGACCAGGAATAAGGATGACATGTAAGCAACAAGGAAACTAGGCGTCACCAGCAGTTCTGTGGTCAGACAGGAAGGGACCTGTCTGTTAGGTTTAAAGAGCATCTGCCGACTAAAAGCGGTGATGGAACACAAGGATCTACATTTGCTGAACGTCTTGTTCAAATGGCTCATGGTCTCAAGCCTCTAAAAGATGCAGAACTTTTATTTAATGAAGTCAAAGGACGTAAGTTAGACACCCTTGAAGAATTAAAAATTTTTAAACATCTGATTATTGATAGAGAAATTTTACTTAATGTTCAGCTGCAACTATAAAATAGAAATTATTTCGGAGGCTTTCAATCTTTACTCCAGTGCAGTTGACCCACAGTCCACTTCGAATGGCAAGTGCTCTTTCCTATCTCATTTGCCCCTTTATTATAGTGCATTTGCACACCGTGTCTCCATATATTTTGTATTATACTGGTAATGACACCAGTTGCAAAGGTGTTTCTTAATTTGCCTGTTTTGTGTTCAAGATCTTTCATGCTTCACACGCCTGTGTCTCCCATACTAATTTATTAGTTACTGTAGTGAAGTTTTGCTCTCTTATTATAATATTTGAATGTAAAATTTCTTGCTCTGACTTAGTAACTAGTTCTTAGGAAAATTGTTTAATATACTGTACCATGTGTAGGCATTTGTCTATTTGCAGGACTGTTTCCTCTCACATTTTTACAATTTTCATTGCACTAAGTAATTTTGAGACAGCTTGTCTCTAGCGCTTGTGCATGTGCTCGCGCATGCACTTGGCCGCTGGACGAGCCTCATTGTGCAACTGCTCGTGGTGGCTAGTTTCCTTGTTGCTTACGTGTGACCCTTATTCCTGGCCTGGTGTAGCTCCATCTACATTTTTCTTCTTGTTTTTAGTATTGACAGACATAATCTTATGATTCTGGGTCTTTATTCTGTATTAGTTTTGTTCTGTGACATGTCCAACGTTTGGCCCTTAAAACAATTTTATATTTGTAGGTATCACGATTTTCCTTAATATGAAATCGTTAGATTGATGATATATTTCAATGTTTAATATATGTACACATGGGTTAATTTATAACTTCTGAAGAAGATACCATTATTGGCATCAAAACCTAAGGAAACTAAAAAAAATTACCTTGTAACTGACGGCTGAATTTCTTATTGTCTGAAAATTTTATGAAATAGTATTTGGTCTTGTTGCATAGCATTTTTGTTGCTTGTTCGCTTGTTCACATTAATTCAAAACTTTTTTATTTCAGCCATTTTCTATTTCAGAATTTATTTTGCAACAGTGAAGTAAACTGTTTTGTGTAAGATAGCTGCACTTAGTATTATTTTGCGTAGTGCTACAAGGAATATGAAAGCTAGAGAACAGGCAGGAATGGAAAAGACTATAGGGGTAGCTTCAAATGAAGCGTCGAAAAATTTGAGACGTAGCTTGGAAAATTTTTCTCACCATAATGAAGTCTGGAAACTTTCGAATAATACTGTGAATAACCAGAGTGTAGGCTATTATTTGCCAGTCATATGTGATGACCTCTTTCATAAATACTAGGTCAACTTGTTGAGACAAAAAGATACAATAATGAATGGTTTAGAAAATTCAATAATGAAATTAGAGAGTTTAATAATGAGATTAAAAAATTTAATGAGAAACTTTGTAGCGAGATCAAAAAATCTAGTAGCAAACGGGAACAAAATTTCAAGCTACAGGAAGAAAACTTCAAATTGTTTCATGACAAGATAAATGACAAGATCACGGAATCTAGTAGCAAACAGGACAACAACTTCAAAATGTTTTTTGATGAAATTAATGATAATTTAAATCTTAAATTCGGGGAAATCTCACAATGGCTGAAAACTCAGATACATGAGAAACTCATGTCTGATATTAATCATCTTGAGTCCAGAGTTGATTATGTACAATCTGTTGATACTGTTGAGTTCAGCCAACAGACATCGCAACAAAAATTGCAAATAGAGGAATTAGCACAAACGTTCGAGTCATTACAGTTACAGACTAACACTGAAGATTGAAAAACGCAAAATCATTTGATGACTGTTGTTCAATGTGTAGACAAATTATGCAAGAGAGTGACACAAATGAACAATGATTCAGACAAAAGGTGAGATGATACTCAGTCGTCTCTGTCTTCTGATACTGAAGAATTTTAGTCTCTGCAATGTTTTATAGAAGGGCAGATGACAATTAATCAGCAAAGTAAACACGGTGTAAAAAAGATACAGGAACAACTTGCCAATATCGAAAAAAAGAGATTGGTCATGATAACAGTGCCAGTAGGTTCAATAATTATCACATTAAAAATCACAATAAAAGAACCAATTTTGAAATAGCTAATCATGAATCCATAAACATGATATGTTTGCAGGACACAATGACTGGAATGCAAGTTACGACATGAGAGATAATTTTCGTTTGTTATATATGCAAAAAGCAGCCTTTGAAAACTTCATTTCATCTTCGTTATGTTATACAGCTCATGAGCAGGAGAAGGGTGTAATCTGGAAATACTTAAAGAAGAAATGGCAAAACAAATCAAATACTGAGATAAGACAGCTCTACCTTGCATGTAACAATATTTTATTCAGACGTAGATATCCTGGCAGTCCTCTTTGGGTATTGTGCATCCCAGATGAACTCGTCAGCAAACTCATTTGGTACATACATCTCAGTTATACGCACTTTGGTGTTAAGAAATATTTTCAGAAATTACGGGATACATGTTACCTCAAAAATATGGAAAAGCGAATTCGTGTTGTCTTGTGAAAATGCAAACTGTGCCAAGAGGCAAAACCACCTACCATTACGCACAGAACACCACCATTTCCGATCATTCCTGTGAAACTAAGAGAATTAGCTCCAGTTGACGCTTTTGGTCTTGTTACGACATCTAAACATAGTCACTTATTTGTGTTTGTAGCTGTTGAGCTTACCTCTAAATCTGTGTCATTCACATCTTTGTGGAAAGCTACTGCAAAATCTGTTTCTATAGCATTCGTATAGAATTTTCTGAGATAAGTAGGGCATGTTGACAAAGTAATTTCTGATAATGGCCACAATTTCTTTACAATACATGGATAAAAACTTTGAGATGTAGAAGAAATAAACCAATATTAATAACAGATTTTATACCATCTTGTTTCCCTTCGGAAAGCATTATGACAGAATTAGGTAAACTTTGCAGATTGTATTACTGTCATCAACACATAAACTGGGATTTACTCCTACCTGATTTTTAAAATATCATTATCGAACCACCGAATGATTCTACAACTCTCCCTTGACTCCCTCTATTGAAGAATAAATCACCACCAGATCGTATAAAACAGTTAGTAGCCTCCATTACACAAAGATGTTTAAGACACTGAGAAATAACTAAGTTAGAATTGGATAAATAACAAGAAAGCCACAGAGAAAAGGAAGAATCTGCAGAATCCACGAGTGAACATTTAGAGTTTACAGGTGTGTCAAAAAGTGTTGCTCAAATCGCATCGTATGTCTCATAAAGGAAAGTATTTAAATAAGAAGTTTTTTTGGTGTGTGAAGGTACTTTTCTCATACGCCGAATTACACATGCAAACAGTGTGGAACTCGAAATCATACTAACACATAAATCACGAGGTGTTCATCATGTATTGAACATCAAAGTGTACAAAGAATAATACTCTAAGAGTTAACTGTACTTCTGTTAAAATATGCAGTAGCGACCATAGGTGTCCGAGTTGTTCCAATGCATTTTCTTACTTTAGCTTTCAACACTGTTTCATAGTCTTTAACTAAACTGTATATCTGTTAATGTATCTCTTACTGTCAATCTACTTAACAGGGAATTTTAATGAATAGTAATGGTCTATGATTTGTGTTGTGTGAAGAAAAGTACTCTGAATTTGCTAAGTGTAGACTGATGAAGTGAAAATCAGTGTATTAAAATTCACAGTGTGTTTTGTATATCAATTGTATTATACAAACTGTGCACAATTTGTATTAAATATCACCTTTGTTTTTTCTACCACCTTAGGAAGATAGATTTTTTACAATAAAAAATCTTCTGTTCATGCTTGATGTTTTCCTTGACAACGATGGCATCCCCTAAATGGAAAAAATTCCAGTTCACAGTGTTAGAATTACACTGAAGAGCAAAAGAAACTGTTACAATTGCCTAATATGTTGTAGGGCATCCACAAGCAGGCGGAAGTTCCACAACACGATGTGGCATGGACTCCACTAATGTTTGAAGTAGTGCTGCATAGAATTGACACTATGAATCCTGCAGGGCTGTCCATAAATCCGTAAGAGTATATGAGGATGGAGATCTCTTCTCAACAGCATGCTGCGAGGCATCCTGGATATGCTCAATAATGTTCATGACTGGGGAGTTTGGTAGCCACCGAAAGTGTTCAAACTCAGAAGAGTGCTCTTGAAGCCACTCTGCAGCAATTCTGGACATGTGACGTGTTGCATTGCCATTCATATCTAGACATATCAGGGGTCCCATATCACTCGAACTGCACATGTCCCACACCGTTACAGAGCCTCCACCAGCTTGAACAGTGCCCTACTGACATTTTATATTAACATCAGTTACTTTGTAAATATGCCCCCATGCAGATCATTTATTAGTTTTTTTTGTTTTTTAGTTAAAGATAGACAGACAGGTCCAGAACTAGGGAGGGCAAACTGGGATATCTGCCACAGGTGACAATTTCATGGGACATCAAATTTATATTCTTGAAGAAAAAAAAGGTGTTTATAAAGCATCTGGCATCCAGCACACGTTGGTCTATTGATTATTCATTTTGAAACACATCCCTGTTTGTTTGTGAACATTTTCGAACACATTACAAGTTGATTTCTAAACGAATCATAAGTTGATTTTTGAATCAATATTTAGAGTGTGAGGTGTTTCTGCTGCAGAATCCCCATTGTTTCTATAAATAAAAGCTTTTCCACAGACAAAATCGGGCTATATGAGCTGAATAAACCTGAACAAGTGAATGCCAGTCGCTGTTTGTTTACATGGTTGATAGTGTATACGAATGATCAGTGTAGGGTTACCAAATTTCCACATTTATGCAAACACTTTCAATGTATTCTCCACAAACATTTTTGCGATTCCTGCAAATGTCCGCATTTTTTAGATTCGCCAATGAAAACCTTTTGATTTTTGTTTTTATTTCTTATCGTCGACAACTTATATACTTTTTACTTCGGTCATTGAATTACATCACTTTATATTAGCTTAACATCGCTCAGTTGCGCTCAGAAAACCGAAAATAGCGATTTATATTGTGCACAAATTATGTTCCTACCTTTTTAGCTTCGACCATAGGTAATATTTATGGTCAATGCATAACTGTGATGTCTACAGGCTCATTGATTTTGTGAGAGACACGTGTTTCTAGCGAACTTGTCGATCATCCAGCTTCATCTTTATTTCCCATATTCATCTTATAGAGTAAGTTTTGGGATTTTCTAAGTATAGCTTACAGAACAGAAAGATAGTTCAGTTTTGTATGTGAAGACTATTTCATGCAGTAGCTGAAAACTGCACTTGGATCATTCTTTGTTTCACTTTTGTTTAATGTTCTCATCATGTCAAAGAGGAAGTGTGTATTTATGAATAAACTCCGAGAAAAATATCCGACCTTGCGTCCTGGAAGAGTTCAATGGGAGGCAAGGACCCGTGTATCCATACCAAATCAAGGTGTAAGGCGACCTGGAAGTGCACATAAAAACAGAAAAACATGTGAAGTGTGTTAGAGATGCGAGCTCATTAGGTAAAGTGAGTAATTTTTTTCAAAATTCTGTGCTGAACTGGACACAAAACTAAGTGCTCCTGAATGAACTCTTGCTTACTATACCGTGTTTCTCCACAGCAATTGTATACCTATGGATTGAACTAGTGTACTGTTGTGAGACTTTTTCCATGACTCATTCACATCATCATAAATATCATGAAGATGTAACACAACTGAAACAATAGTAAATTCAGTTCTAGGATCTCACTCAGTGGAATGCATCATGAAACACCTGGAGTGCATTCCTTTTGTTGGTGTCTCGACAGATGCTAGCAACCATGGGAATGACCCCCATTACAGTACATTTACTTTGGTCACAGAAATGGAGGAATGCAAATTAAACGGCTTAATATAAAAAGTAGACCACATGAGACAGCAGAAACTATTGCAACAAGTATCTCTGATATGCTTAACAAGTTTAAAATTAAGGACAAATATATGGCGATTGGTGATGATAATTGCAACAAAATATTCGGTGGTATTAAAAGAGGTGATGGAAACAACAGATTTGCTAACCAAAAGAGGTTCTTAACAAGGTTCTGGTTGGAGTGGGAGGCCCTGCTCATGTCCTTAATAACTGCATACAGCACAGAACTGACTTCCTTGAATTTGACTTACAACGATTAATAAGGAAAATACATAACTATTTTTTAATATATACTGCCCTTGTCGAGTCTATAAATAAATTTTGTGATTTTGTCGAAATAGAGTACCAACAACTCCTCAGGCTTAGCAAGATTCGATGGCCGCCACTATTTTCAGCTGTTCAAAGACTTACAGAGATGTTCCCCACTCCAAAATCCTTCTTTCTGTCACAAAACAAACCTGCAGCAATCCTTAAGAATTTTTTGTGGACCCTAGCAATGAACTATATCTATGGCATATCTAAACTGTAGTTGGCATTTTCCATAGTTATACTAGTAACATAGAAAAAGGAGAAAACTCATCAGACGTCATCAGTGTACTGCCTTCCCTTCATGGTGTTCTTCAACAGAAAAAAGATGAAAATTTTTTACCTTTGAGTGAGAAAGAAAAAGTATTTCAAATAGAAAATAATAGTTTTGCTTCAAAGGTGAAGGATTTTAAGTGCCATGTTGGTATTCTCTACGAAGGTCGTTTGCAGTACCTGAATATATGGATGACCCCATTTTATGAATTTTTTGTTTTAAATGCATTGATTTTTCATATGTATCAATCAAATTTTTGTTGATTAAAAATATTAAAATTAAAATGATAAGAGCTTTGATCAGCTTTCAAGTTTAAAAAAATTCATAGGTACATATGATGGAACTAAAACCAGTCCATAATAAATGGTGTATATTGAGTCATATAGTAGAATAGAACAGCTTAGCGAGTTAATTAATATTGCACAGTTCTTCTTAGCATTGCCAGCCCATAATGCTTGACTTGGGACGTTGCTCTCCTTAATACATGCGCAATGAACAAAGGCGAGAAACAGACTCATTATTGGCACTAAAAGATGAATTGCAATAGTGAAATTTAACTTTAAAAACTTGGACTGCATGTACTTTTTAAAATATTTGTGACAGGAAAACGAACTTTTAAAAAGATTTAGTTCAATGAAAAATACATGAGTTCTAAAGGTTGTAGGTGTGTGAGATGTGTGTAACAATTTTTGTTTCTTATGCAAAAAATTTCAGAAATAAAAAGTGTCCTCTTTTTTCATCCTAAAATGTGGAAAAGTCCAATTTTTGGCATTTCGAAATCTGGTAACCCTAGATCAAAGTTGTATAATTAATAACAAAATCTATAGATTCAGACTATCAGAGTGGAAATAAACAACTAAAAGAAATAAGAGGTAAGAAATACTACATATTAATGTTTTCGATATATCCAAGAAAATGAAATTTTGACAGAGAATTTTTGCCAGAATGCTACACTTTGTATAATATCAGGTTAGGAGATGCATAAGTTCTGTTCTTGGAATAGTGCGGGAAACGCATTGTAGGAATGTATCTACATCTACATGGTTACTCTGTAAATCACATTTAAGTGCCTGGCAGAGGGTCATCTAACCATCTTCACAATTCTCTATTATGTCCATCTTCTATAGCACACAGCAAGAACGAACAACTATATCTTTCTGTACGAGCTCGGATTTACCTTATTTTATCTTGGTGATCGTTTCTCCCTATGTAGGTCGGTGTCAACAAAATATTCTCGCATTCGGAGGAGAAAGTTGGTGGTTGAAATTTCATGAGAAGATTCTGTCGCAGTGAAAAACACCTTTCTTTTAATGATGTCCAGCCCACATTGCGTGTCATTTCAGTGACACACCCTCCCACATTTCGCCATAATACAAAACGTGCTGCCCTTCTTTGAACTTTTTCGATGTACTCTGTCAATCCTGTCTGGTAAGGATACTACACTGCACAGCATTATTCTAAAAGAGTACAGACAAGTGTAGTGTAGTCTCCTTACTAGATCAGTCTTGGGTTAGCCTTCCCCACAACATTTTCCATGTGTTCCTTCCAATTTAAGTTGTCCATTATTTTAATTTCTAGATATTTAGCTGAGTTTATGGCTTTTATATTTGACTGATTTATCATGTTACCGAAGTTTAACAGATTCCTTTTAGCACTCTTGTGGATGACCTCACACGTTTCGTTATTTAGTGTCAACTGCCAATTTTCGCACCATACATATATCTTTTCTAAATGGTTTAGCACTTTTGTTTGATCTTCTGATGACTTTATTAGTCGATAAACGACTGCGTCATCTGAAAACAACCTAAGACGGCTGCTCAGATTGTCTCCCAAGTTGTTTTTATGGATAAGGAAGAGCAAAGGACCTTTAACACTACCTCGCGAAACGCCAAAAATCACTTCTGTTTTACTCGATGAGTTACCATCAGTTACTACGAACTGTGACCTCTCTGACAGGAACTCACAAATCCAATCACATAACTGAGACGATATTCCATAAGCACACAATTTCACTATAAGCCACTTTTGTTGAACATTGTCAAAGGCCTTCTGTAAATCCATAAATACGGAATAGATCTGAAATTCCTTGTCAATGGTCCTCGCCGATACCCCAGGAGCAACAGTGTCCCTAATATGCTGGGAAGTGGCGGTGCGGTCCCCTACGGCACTGCATAGGATCCTACGGTCTTGGCGTGCATCCGTGCTTCGCTGCGGTCCGGTCCCAGATCGACGGGCACGTGCACCTTCCGCTGACCACTGGCGACAACATCGATGTACTGTGGAGACCTCACGCCCCACGTGTTGAGCAATTCGGTGGTACGTCCACCGGGCCTCCCGCATGCCCACTATACGCCCTCGCTCAAAGTCCGTCAACTGCACATACGGTTCACGTCCACGCTGTCGCGGCATGCTACCAGTGTTAAAGACGGCGATGGAGCTCCGTATGCCACGGCAAACTGGCTGACACTGACGGCGGCGGTGCACAAATGCTGCGCAGCTAGCGCCATTCGACGGCCAACACCGCGGTTCCTGGTGTGTCAGCTGTGCCGTGCGTGTGATAATTGCTTGTACAGCCCTCTCGCAGTGTCCGGAGCAAGTATGGTGGGTCTGACACACCGGTGTCAATGTGTTCTTTTTTCCATTTCCAGGAGTGTATATGAGTTGAGGGGCATGAAAGGGAAGCAGTGATTGGGGAGGGAGTGAGACAGGGTTGTAGCCCATCCCCAATGTTATTCAATATGTATATTGAGCAAGCAGTAAAGGAAACAAAAGAAAAAATCGGATTAGGAATAAAAATCCATGGAGAAGAAATAAGAACTTTGAGGTTCGCCAATGACATTGTAAATCTGTCTGAGATAGCAAAGGACCTGCAAGAGCAGATGAAAGGAATGGACAGTGTCTTGAAAGGAGGATATAAGATAAACATCAATACAAGCAAAACAAGGATAATTGAATGTAGTCGAATTAAATCGGGTGATGCTGCGGCAGTTAGATTAGAAAAATGAGATGCTTGAAGTAGTAAATGAGTTTTGCTATTTGGGGAGCAAAATAACTGATGATGATCGAAGTAGAGAGGATATAAAATGTAGAGTGGCAATGGAAAGGAAAGCGTTTCTGAAGAAGAGAAATTTGTAAACATCGAGTATAGGCTTAAGTGTCAGGAAGTCGTTTCTGAAAGTATTTGTATGGCGTGTAGCCATGTGTGGAAGTGAAACGTGGATGATAAATAGTTTGGACAAGAAGAGAAGAAAAGCTTTCGAAATGTGGCGCTACAGAAGAATGCTGAAGATTAGATGGGTAGATCACATAACAAATGAGGAGGTATTGAACAGAATTGGAGAGAAGAGAAATTTGTGGCACAACGTGACTACAAGAAGGGATAGGTTGGTAGGGCGTATTCTGAGGCATCAAGGGATCACCAATTTAGTACTGGAGGGCATCGTGGAGAGAAAAATCGTAGAGGTAGACCAAGAGATGAATACACTAAACAGATTCAGAAGGATGTAGGCTGCAGTAGGTACTGAGAGATGAAGAAGCTTACACAGGATAGAGTAGCATGGAGAGCTGCATAAAACCATTCTCTAAACTGATTGGGAGGTCAGTAAAAGGATCCAATTATTATCTGATTCCGGTTGCCAACAATGACCTCTGCCCATACTAACTCATAGTAACTATCTACTTCAACTTCGCGACAAGATAAATTATGTCCAATGGCAACAAACACGCCACCCCCAACAGTGTTTAGCCTATCCTTTCAGAACACCGTTAGGTTCTTCGCAAAAAATTTTGCTGAGCTTATCTCCAGCTTTAGTGTCTAAAACGATTTGAGCGTTAGTGCTTTATATTAGCGCTTGGAGCTCTGGTACTTTCCCAACACAACTACGACAATTTACAACTGTTATACTGATGGCTCCTATATCTACGTTCTTCCTGTGTTCACCCTGCACTCTTTGTGGCTGAAATCCTTCTTGTGATTTCCTGAGACCCTCTAACCTAAAAAACTGCCCAGTTCACACCACACAGCCCCTGCTACCAGTGTAGCCGCCTCCTGCATATAATGGTCACCCGATCTATTCAGAGGAACCCGAAACCCAACCACACCTCTGGCACCAGTAGACGAATCTGCAGTCTACACGGTCACAGAACTGTCTGAGCCTCTGATTCAGGCCCTCCACTCGTCTCTATACCAGAGATCCGCAATCGGTTCTGTCGACTGTCCTGCAAAAGGTCAGCTCTGCTTTCATCTTGCAAGATTGGCAGCCTTTACCGCTTCTGTTAGCCGCTCGAATACAGGGAGAATTTCTTCTGTTTTAAAGCGACAAAGATTATTGGTACCGATGTGAGCAACCACCTGCAATTGGCTGCAATCTGTGATCTTCATGGCATCCAGGAAGACCCGTTCCACATCTGAAATGACTCCACCCAATACACACACGAAGTGCACATTGGTTTTCTTTCCCTTCTTGGCAGCCATGTCCCTAAGGACAGCCATAACGTGCCTAACGTTGGAGCTCCAAACTATCAATAATCCCATCCTCTGTGATTGTTCAGATCTTGCAGGCTGAGAGGTTTCCTCTGAAACAGGACAGGCAACAGCATTTGGCTGAGTGACAGCGTCAGCCACAGACAGTACCTGGAACCTGTTTGTCAGACAAACCAGGGAGACCGCCTGGGAAGTCCTTCGCTACCTGCTACGCCCCGGGACGACCTCCCACTCGACCACAAGTGAGGGGTCAACCTCAGTGCCAGGAGTAACTGGGCTGTCCACTGGTGATGGCTGATCGGAGGACTCATCGGTTCTGGACGTCTGTTGGATCCCCATGGCTGGCCCACAAGTGTGGTGCCCATCCACTGCAGCCTCAAGTTGTGTAACCGAAGCCGTCACAGCCTGCAGTTAAGAGCAAAGTGTCACCAATTCGGATCACATCTGCACACAACAATCGCAGTCCCCATACATACTAATGACCATGGAAAGCTAAACTATGCAGATAAACAGACTATCGGCACATGCTGTGCAACTCGACTGTACACCCTGACGAAAACGCAGGAACTGTGTCTAACAAAGTAGGTTAACATGCAGAGATTCAAAAACCTAACTACCGAAGCACCCAGGTTAAACGAAATAATTCGCTCCTGATTAGGAACTTGTAATATGTCACAAAATCGATTTACGTTCTGACGCAGACGAAAACGCGAGAACTGTGGCTATTAGATATTAAATAATCACGCAGAAACACAAGAAACTAAACTATTAAAGCACACAGGTGATATTATAAAGTTCGCTCCTGACTAGGAATTTGTAAAAGTCACAAAATCGGTTGCTGCTTGGTCGCAGACAGCTTATGCTGCCTGATGCCTCTTAATAACGCCTAACCAGAGAATAAATGCGGGACAACGAAACTGGTAATTCTGGCAGGGTTAGTGAAGTTAACTGGAGAATAATTTTGACACTAGGAGGAATAGTTATAGGATTAGTGATGACATGATCGTTTGTTGGAGCGAGGAAGGAGAAGAAACGGGGACACCCCATAAATTACATGGAAGAATATGATGACTACAAATTTATATATAAATTTCGTACTGCTGTTTATCGATTTCGTGCTTGAGCAACTGGAGTGTACTTTGTGAATTATATTCTGTCATGTTATTTATGTAAATGAGACAGATAAAAATGATCATTTGTGCCAAAACAGTCTTACATGTGTTACAATTGGTGCAATATTAGGAAGGCCTATTTCGTTTTATCTAGCAGATGTGACAAAATAGACGTAATCAAGTTGAGAAAATATTAGACAACGGCAATTTGATTGTTCATGTAGCAAAATCTTTGACAAATTTTGATGAAGTAATAGACTCTTTCACAGAACGCAAAGCACACTGTGTAAAGCTGCTGCATGATTAGAGAGTAGAAAATGCTGGGACCTAAGTATTGAAGAAATGTGTACTGTCTACGTTGTCTCTTGTCTTTACTGATTTTACGTTTGCTATATTTAATTTTATGTCAAGCAAATGAAGAAGTTATTAGCTAAGAGACAATAAAGAATGCAAATTTTCTGAAGTGCTGTGGTCTAAGGATTGAAGAAATGTGCACTTTTTTGCTTGTCTCTTGTCTTTATTGGTTTTATGATTCCCATATTTAGTTTTATGTCACACAAAAGAAAAAGCTATTAGTCAATAGACAATAAAGAGTGCTAATTTTCTGAAGAGTTAATTTTTTTTAAAAATGTTTTGATGTCCTCCTCAAACGCTCGCTACTATCAAGTTTTTTCCCACTGGAAATGTAGATCTGGGGCTGCAGATAGATGTTGGTCAGTAATGCCTACCCACCACCATTTACCATTACAATAATGGATAGTCTTCTACGGAACAGGAGGAGTTGTCAAAGAGAAATGTTTTCAGTTTAGTTTCAAATTTTACTTTTATTGTCTGTCAAGCCATTTGTATGACTGGGTGAGTGATCGAAACTTTTTGGTTGCAGCGTTGTAAACCCTTGTTTGTGCTATAACCTTAATGCGCCTTACTGAATGGCATTTTTTCTTCTGGTATTGTAATTATATACAGCATTGTTCCTGCTGAAGTGCAGTGCATTATTTATAACAAACTATATGAGCGAATAACTATACTGTGAAGTAGATAGATTGCCACTCACACAATGAGTAGAACGCTGGCACGTCGAAAAGAGTGTTCAAATAAGTTTTCGGCTATAGCCTTCTTCAGAAAGGAAGCAAAGCACACAAACACACTCATACAGTCATGCACACAAAACTTACACACACACATGACCACTGTCTCTTGCTGTTCTAGCAAGATTATTTTTTAAATAGGGAGGAAATGTGAACAATGGACAGTTATCGGCGGGAAGAATTTAGGGTATGAGACATGCTACACCAACAATCAGCGCGATAACTTAGCGTGTGTTGTGCGGGAACGAGACCACTGATACAGTGTGACTCGGATGTCGGAGTTTTTGCTGTTTGGAAGACAATGAAAAACACAGGAAAGAATAAAAGTATGCAGAGCAACCGTAGTCGATGTATACAAAAGGAAATATTGCTTAAACTGCTGCACTTGCGAAAGATATATTATTCCTTCAAACTTTAGATTATGATCTGATCGATTAGTAAACCTGTAAGTGACGCAAACGGGAATTTTTGACGAGACAGTTACGTCTTCACACAAGCAAAGCACCAGATGCTATCAGAAGTCGATAGATATCCCCAATGGCCGAAACTGGAAATGGGCACGTCAGAGTGACATCATGCGGAAGTATCATTGTGGTGAACCATGGAGTTATAAATGAAGTGGACCTAATGTTTTGGGCTACGTAAATTGGCGGACGTCGGCTTCAAGTTTGTGACATAATGAAAACTCCCTTCTTTTGTTACCTCCATGGTCTGACGTAGACATTTTTATCTTTGGCGTTCTGTGGGTGCTGTCGCAGACATTACAAACGCAGAATGTTTAAATTTGAATACTGCAGGAAGTGCTTACGCTGCTGGGCTTTGCTCCTGGAGCATTCACATACTGTAAAGATTCACTGGAAAGTTTTTTTTGCAGTTTGTAGGAGTCAGTGTATTGAATAGTTATCTTGGTGTATAGTGTTGCTTGCTGCAATTAAGTGTATATTTTGTTCTTAAATGATCATTTAGCGAGACAGATAGTGCGAAGTATGGAAATTATGTTGCAAATCATTGTCTGATGCCATATCCTCAAGATCTCTGCTGTTTGGACGTAGCTCATCACTCTCTGTGTGGTGTGATGCTTATCTTGACCTTTGAATTTTCGAAAGCGTTATTAACGATGTGTTACAAGCAGAAGTACAAATGGATTGCAGCTCGTTTCAATCACGGCACTTAAAAGCTGTGGTTTTAAATTCCTGTCTAACCACGCCCTCAGTAATTGCTCTATGTTCGGGAAGAGAACTGCCAAAATTTATTGACAATGAAGAATAAAAATATCATTACTGGTCGTTTCAAGCATTTACGCATGATCACTATCACTGTCTGTCATCAGCATCAACTCGTAAACAAATTCATTATCACCACTTTTCTGACCATTTGTACATTCAGGAAATGTTCATTGAATACACAGAATGTTTCAACGTTGTTTCACACGTCCTTTCAGAGAACGTACAAGTTTCTCACAAAGACTATATTATGCCAGAGACTGCTATGAGATGATAATGAATTGTCTGTCTGAAAAAAGTTCAGAAGCTGGAGAGGCCAAAATTGAAATAACTGCGCGTAGCACGGATTACAATGTGTGTGCCTCTTGAGTTGACAATCTTCTAATTAATTTGTTAATAAAAGACGTCTTTGAGATTAAAGATGCCCAAGCAGAGTAAATGCTGCATGAAACCAATTAGTCATAGTGGAAGACCCAGAAACCATAATACTACTTTCCATAAGCGAGGAATTTTAGTGCCGGTTATAGGAGGAAAGACTAAAACGGAATCCTTTTTCTTTATTTTGATGATAAAGTGATGTGCGACAGTGTTATGAACATTAAGATGCACTTAATGATTATTCGACGACAGTTTCACAAATAACGAGGCACAAGATACAGGCTGTGTCCCTTAATGGGTCTCCTGTTATATGCAGGTACATACAAAGCTACCCATCTCCACTTCAAAGACATGTGGGATACACAATGGACGGGCCTGATGTATTTGCAGCTTCTATGTCATATACATTGTATGTGGTTTTTAAATGAATGATATTGTATTCATAATCATTTGGTTTATTTATTCATAATTATGATAAAAATGTTTACTACTCAATGATGATTTATAAAGGCATCCTGTGACATCATCTCGATAAGGCAACCAGTATGAACAAAATTGTTTTAATCTGACATGGGAACTGGGGGAGGTCTGAAAATAAATCGTGTAAGTACTTGGTGATCATCGTGAAATGAGTTAGACAGTTAAAGTCCACACGTAAAATCATCGAAGATAGTTCGTCGCAGCTGTTGCGGAATTTGAAAGTAAATGAATAATGACTTCCATATAAACCGTCAGGGTGAAGTTCTAAGATATTAAAGTTGTGAACCGATATGACTCTCCCTAAATCTCACACAGAAACAGCTCGGTCTCACCATATTGTAGCTGTTGGTGGCAGAAGTGCTGGGATTCCAATCCGCGGAAACACCAGCATCCTTCCTTCCAAGTTGGCATCATAAGTTAAAGTTCTGCACAGAAGCTCTGCGAGGCTACCAGGAGGTGAGAATCGTCAGATGAATTTGCTAGTTAGTGTATGATGGCGTCCATGAAAAAAAAAGCATCGATTCACCGTGTTTTTCGTTACGAACTACCCCTGATTGGCTGGACTCTAATTCTTGCGAGCTGCAACAACTAAAAATGGTCTCTGATGATACAGGCCCCCTTCTCTGGACTATGTTTAGCTTGGTTAACTAGTGAAATTCTTTGTAATAGTTACCTTAGAACAAAGTAGTTCCTCGCTCTTCCTGTCTCTTTCTTTAGCCAATAAGGGAACTTCGTTTTGGCATTGCCATGCTCTCAGTCACTCTGGGAAATAGTTCAACATGAACCAACGTCTGTCGTTCTTATCTTCCTAAATAAATTTTGTGTGGAACAGATGTGCATTCAGTGGCGACCCACAGTTTTCAAAGACTCAGGGCTCTCTGTTTACCTGGCCTGTATTGCTTCCCAGTATTCGTCCCAAAAGTTGTGTCCACATTTGACAGACATTAGCGTTTTCTGCTACGGTTCTTCTTCACTCCAGCTCATAAAATCTCTATATGTCCATCATTTTAGCGATGATCGCGGGACTCGGCTGTTCTACTGAGGATGTCAAATTAAACACCTTCCAGCCGTCAATTTTCAACCTTATTTTATTAGGCAACCAATTTCAACTCTTTATTTCGCCATCTTCAGGCCTCTGACCGACGTGTAGGAATAATCTACCTCGCTTGTGATCGACGCAGGGGCCAGATATAGTGGTATTAGTAGATATCTACTTGTTACATCACCCACCGACAGTCGGGTAGATTATTCCTGGACTTCGGTCAGGTGGCGTAATACAGAGCTGAAACTGGTTGCATCATAAAGTAATGTTTAAAATTGACGGCTGCAGGTTGTTTAATTTGACAAGCTCATAAAACGTTCTCTCAAGAGATCGCTACAGGAATCTCTCCCTGTTGTGGAATCGCATGATGGCAGCACATCAAAGAAGGTCCTACTGGCTCCTAGCCATTGTGTGGCCGCCATCCTGTGTGGTCCGTACTCCGGAGAAGCGCAACAAGGCGCCCAGGTATCCCTGCGTTCCTTTGACCGACCGTGTCGTGCAGTTAGCTTCCAGAGAAAATAGCATGAAAATCTATTTTCATTTTACTGCACATAACAGTCACTCGTACATTTAAGATCAATTAATTGCGCAATCTACGATCTGAATATGGTGAATTTGAATATATTGCAGGTCCGTTCCGAAAAAACCATCCAGTAACAATATTATTCTCCTTTTACTTCCCTGTATTCGCTTTGAAGATAAAAGAGTTAGAGATGAACAAAAAAAGAGCGACAAGTTAGCTGGTGTGCGTGAACGTAATGCGTCACTGCAAGGTAAATATCTGAAGCTGAAGTTGTATATTCTTGGAGAATATGTGAAATCGAGGAACAACTAATTCAGTTTCAAGGGTGACGTTGCTTCTGGCAATATGTACCAAGAAATAAAAAATAAAAAAATATGGCAGAAGGGTGTTTGCTTCAGTAACTCCAGACCTTAACATATGCACCTAAAACCAGAGGGTCATTTCAACGAATCAAACAAGCCATAAGAAATAGTGCAACGTCTGTTACTAGAAGCTACTGGCAAATACACTGAAGCGCCAAAGAAACTGGTATAGGCATGTGTATTCAAATACAGAGATGTGCTAAACAGGCAGAATACGGCACTGCGGTCGGCAACGCCTATATAAGACGTAGTTGTTAGATCGGTTACTGCTATCAAGCCTATCAAGATTTAAGTGAGTTTGAACATGGTGTTACAGTTGGTTATAGTCGGCGCACGAGCTATGGGACACAGCATCTCCGAGGTAGCGATGAAGTGGGAATTTTCCTGTACAACCATTTCACGAGTGTATCGTGAATATCAGGAAACCGGTAAAACATTAAATCTCCGACATTGCTGCGACTGGGAAAAGTTCCTGCAAGAATGGGACCAACGACGACAGAAGAAAATTGTTCAACGTGACAGAAGTGCAACCCTTCCGCATATTGCTGCAGATCTCATTTCTGGACCATAAACAAATGTCAGTGTGTGAACCATTCAACGAAACATTATCGATATGGACTTTCTGAGCCCAAGGCCCATTCATACACTTGATGACTGCACGACACAAAGCTTTACGTCTCTCCTCGGCCCTTCAACACCGACGTTAAACCCTTGATGACTGGAAACATGATGCCTGCTCGGACGGGTCTCGTTTCAAATTGTATCGATCGGATGGACGTGTAAGGGTATGGAGACAACCTCATGAATCCATGCGCCGTTCATGGCAGTAGGGCACTGTTCAAGCTGTGTGAGGATTTGTAAAGGTGTGGGGCGTGTGCATTTGGAGTGACATGGGACCTCTGATACGTCTAGATACGACTCTGACAAGTGAGACGTACGTAAGCATCCTGTCTGATCACCTGCATCCATTCATATCCATTGTGTATTCCGACGGACTTGGGCAATTCCAGTAGGACAATGCGACACCCCGCACGTCCAGAATTGCTGCAAAGTGGCTCCAGGAACACTCATTTGAGTTTAAACACTTCCGCTGGCCACCAAACTCGGCAGATATGAACATTATTGAGCATATTTGGGATGCCTTGCAACGTGCTTTTCAGAAGAGATCTCCACCCTCTGGTACTCTTACAGATTTATGGACAGCCCTGCAGGATTCATGGTGTCAGTTACCTCCAGCACTACTTCAGACATTAGACGAGTCCATACCACGTCGTGTTGTAGCACTTCTGCGTGCTTTTCGGGGCTCTACACAACATTAGGCAGGTGTACCAGTTTCTTCGTCTCTTCAGAGTATGTAACTACTGACAACTGTCACATCAGCGCGTCTCTTCTGTTTGAAAAAAAAAAAATGTTGGCATTAGTAGAAACATTACGAAAGAACAAAGCAAATATCTAGGCATAACATTTGCCCAAGAAACAAACTACATAACTTTACGTCTATTCGGTTTACACTAGATGTTTTAAGTGTTATGCATTCCAGCCATACCGCGATCTGTTCTACTCATCTCCACGATGCATAGTGATGGAAAGGTCGATATAGATACAGGTTGCCAGGAAAAAGCCAGATGTTACGAAGGAACCATACAAGATGTGAAATAGACACGTGTGGTCAGTTATGTGGTAATAACATGGTTAGCAGAAGAACGATTTTTTTAAGTGACTGCTCTGAATTCATATATTCTGTACGTAGATTTCTGAAGAACGTGGCTAAGGGCTTACTAATTGACTTTATTGTCCAATGGATGGACAGTTCTTACATACGTCGAAATCTACGTTAAGCAAATAAAGCTTTACCTAGCAGTGAGAGTGGCAGCACGCAAAGATGTTAAGAAGAAGGCGAGTTACCATTGCCTAGGAATGGAAAAAGGTGGCACGTGAACCTAAGTACAAATGGTAGAAAGCATTCTACAGTAGCAGTATGTGTGATTTGATCGAAACATGTACGTAAAAAGTACACTGAAGTGATCAGCGCCATAACAAAGAATGAACATTTTATGCCATGTAAAGTGCACATCATAACGCTTCTGTCTTAAAAGGTTGCTGGAACTTTATTTTAAAATAAAACATTATCAAAATATCTGCTGATATCCTTATTATCCATTCCAAAGGGAATAAAATATTAGTTAGCTCGTGGGGAGTGATGGAGTGCTGTGTTTTAGTTCCAGGTCAAATAGACCTGACGTGAGTGTTTGCATGTTACAATATTACACAACTGTTTAACGGTTATTGAAGATGAAATTAATTTAAAACTGCAAGTCATTTTAAACTTATGCACTTCCTAAAACAACCACTGGACGGAATTCAAAAATAAGCTTCTCGTTTTAATTTCTTTTCACGCTGTTAAATGCGCTGTTAAGTGCCTGTGTGATTGATATGTCATGTCATTGTTTAGAATATGACCAATAGGTTGGATTATTCTGTGAAATTAGAAAATGTCCGGCAGAGAGAGGCACTTATAAGTTATTCTAAGTCGATTGCTGAATCATTTTGCTACATTTGGAGGGTAATTTGTAGTTTAGCGTGGTTATGAGCGAATACAGGGCTGCATGCAGGTGCGCTAAAAACACTTTGTTCTAATGTGACGATATGGTAACATGTGCATGTACCCTGATAAGCCAAACATTATGACCACTGCCAGCTGCGACGTTGGATGCCGTCTGGTGGCGTTGGGTGCATGTGAAAAGGTAACAAGAATATATAAGCGGAGCAGACGTGGACAGAGGGTCACCCTAGTGAAGATATGAGCTGCAAACGGGGAAACCCACCAAAATAACCAAAATAAGCCACTTTAACAATGGTTCAAATGGCTCTAAGCACTATGCGACTTAACTTCTGAGGTCATCAGTCGCCTAGAACTTAGAACTAATTAAACCTAACTAACCTAAGGACATCACACACATCCGTGCCCGAGGGAGGATTCGAACCTGCGACTGTGGCGGTCGCTCGGGTCCAGACTGTAGCACCTTTAACAAGGGGCAGATGCTTATTACACAGAGCGTGTGAACGAGTATATCGAAAACGCAAGCTGATCGAATGTTCACAAGTAATTGTCGTGAGCATCTACGGAAAGAGCTAGGACAGTGAAACTACCACTAGGCGCTAAATGGTTGGATGTACGCGGCCTTCACAGAACATGGAGTTCGGAGGCTTACTTCCTTTGTAAGGTAGGATAGATGGTGATCTGTGGCCGAAACAGCACAATGTTGGTGCACACACCTGTGTTTCGGAGCACACTGTTGGACATACAGCTCTGCAGAAGATCATCCTTAAGTTTTCACAAGTTGACCCAACGACATCGTCAGTTACAACTGCGGTGGGCATGAGACCATCGGAATTCGACCATCGATCAATAGAAACGTGTCGTATCTTCGGGCGAATCACATTTTCGAGGTGAACGGCGGCTAGAAACGTGCAGCGCGCCATGGATGCTGGGCTGGTGGGAGCAGTATTATGCAGTGGGAGACATTCCTGCTCTTGCGTGGGACCTATGGTAGTAATGGAAAACACGCTGACAGCTGCAAACCCTCTGCATCCCTTCATGGTTGATATCTGACGGTGATGTCATCTTTCAGCAGTATAATTGTCTGTGTCTCGGAGTCAGAACTGTGCTACAGTGGTTTGAGTAGCATTATAGTAAACTCACGTTAATCGCTTGGCAACCGAATTCGCTTGGTGTAAATCCTACGGCATCATCACCGCGTACGCAAATCAGCGGATAATTATTTAAGCAAATTACATGACCTGTGCGTAGATATCTAACGCCACATAGCTCCAAAAAAACTCACCAATAAACTTTCGGATTCCTGGCACTCAGAATCAGTGATGTATTTCGTTCCAAAGACGGTCAAACAAGCTGTTAAGCATGTGGTCATAATATTTTGGCTCATCGGTGTATATCTGTTTGAACTGACTTGCAGTAACCACGCAATAGAAACAGGAGCGAAAGTTGACCACACAATTCTTTAACTTTCGTGGCGTCCTAATTCAATTGCTAAAGGTTTGGACTTCGAGTCAAGCAAACAGTTGGAACTCAGGCTTCGGCAAATGCCTGACTGTGAGCAGTGATATACATCACTGACCGTCTGTGAGTGCAATATCTATGACTTGACCAGAGACCTCAGTCGGTTCTTAGTGTCCATGGTGAGCAGTCGTGTGTCTTTTACATGTGTATATATTCGCCCAGTAAAGTGCAAGCCTACTGCACCTTGTCATACCTCATTTATATCATACCTGCATCGTAACCGACTTCCACATTGGTGACATCGACAATTCACGACGACCTTGTATGAGGTAAAATTCACGATGATACAGTTTTTATACTACGAGAAATCACCGTGTGCCAAAATACAAGCGCCACGCCGATAGCTCCAGTCCTGGATAGTGCAGTGCTTCTAAGCCGACACTTCCGTCGCCTACAGTGATCAACCCAGCAAGTGACGTGATTCAGTTTGACTTACACCAAACAACTGAAAGCAACAGAGGACCTACTGTGGGATCTCACTGTCATTCCCGACTTGCAGAAATACTAGGTAACAGTTGATTGGCAACATCTGGGCTATTTCGATTTGCATTCTATCACCACAAACACCACGTTTTTCGTACCACGAAAGAATTCGTTCGACCTGGCTTTGAAGCCGATTGCTGCCCGAATTTCGAACATTCACATCGCATTGCAGACGAGTCGGTAACATAATTAAGGGGAGTATCTTTTGGCTCAAAAAAATGTTTTTTTTTTAATTGCATTTCTCGATCCATAAAAGTGTTTAGAATCCACCCATGAAACGATTTTTCCTAATACGGAACGTAAATGTTTGTTATTCCCGATTGAACAAAAAAATGCACCTGCCTGTAATCGGCCTTTTTCACGCACCAGGTTTTTTCTTTCGGAGGACGAGTTATTGTACCGGTGCTTGGGAGGAAACACACAACATTCAAATTAAAGTTTGAACGCGTGTGCTTGGAAGTTAGCCCCCAAGCATTTGCATTCTGGTGCGAAGACTATGGAGATTGCGCCTTTCCTGGCAGTAAGCAGCTTCAACGAAGGGCATTCAGCAATTCTGAAGGCCATGACAACGATCGACGTCACCCTGGGACTCTATTCGACGCATTTCCCCAAGCATTCGGACGACCACGATTCAAGCGGGCGAAATTTTGTTTCGTTCCGACGCCACTTTCGCCTTTGCTCTTCGACATTTCCAGTCCAAAAAATTCCAGTTTGTAGAGGAAATATCACTAAACATTTTCACCAAATTTGACATTGATATCTATAACATATCCCGAGAAAAAATTCTGAAAGAACATGCTTTTTCCGGCCAAAGATTGTAAACCTCTCCTTAATTTCACGAGGACCACCTCAAGCGTGGTCCACAAGTGTCGACAGCTTATTTTTAACGATCGGTGTCACAAATAAACAGTTATATCACGAACATTCCACCGAACACCGATAAAGTATTCATACTGTTGACGAGAATGCTGGCGGCCATGCGCCGCCGATTCTGCTTCAATGTGATTATTTCCACACAGTGGCAAGTCCAACCGTCTGACCGATCACCTCGTTGTTTGGTCCCCTCCTGCAAATCAACCAATCCAACCGACTTTGTCCAATTGGTTCCAACGCTGATGTCAGGACGCTTTGCTGGAATGCATGGGCAGAACATAAGCCATCCGCGCCGCGTCTGGACCTGCACAGAACGCCACCAAGCACGCTGCACATACGCCTGTGCAGAACATCGCCATCCAGGTCCAGCTTGTGCAGCCGCTAAACATAGTCGACTGTGCTGTGCCTAGGCGGAGCCTCTTTTGTCGGAATCAGGTAACGCACATCACCGCCACTTGTCACAGTGATATCCACCCAGTCAAAACAAGCGATTGAATGCTCAGAAGCCATGCCTCATGTGCTGCCATGTCTGTGAGAGAGCAGTTCGCCATCACTGCACATGACTGCCCCGTATGACTGCTCAATAGTACCATTTAAATGTTCATCTATTTAAGAGGACTATTCTTGTCGCCTCAGCACGCTGCCCAGTAGTGTATCTTCTATCACTTCACTGACAACCACTGCAACTGATCTTCACATCTCTGACTACACGCATGAATGTGATCTTATCTTTGACTTGGGATCTGACGAGTGTTCCGTAAGGCTTCCACTGCCGATGCTCCCACTTCCGTGTACCGTGTTTTCAACTTTGCTATCTGCCTTATCGCCTTAGATGAACCACGTTTTGGTGGACACAAGTACTGACAACATCCATTCACCCCTCAACAATTCATCTACAATGGATGAACCTACTGCATTGCAACCACACAAAGCGGCCAGCTCGTCAGTCACACAGATCCATGACCTGCATTTTACTATGGTCGTCATCTTGGGGCCTCACTTAGACATTTTATGTCAAAGATGTTATAAAACTTTACTTATGGATGGACTTTTTACGTTACTTTCACCTCTTAATGATCGTTTAACACTCCACTCTCCTGTAGTTTGATACCAACTGCTGCATGCAAGGAACCTTTGCCCTGGCGCCTCCACTCTCATCTTGTACATCTCCTTATCAAGATAAACAACAAGAACACAGTCATACATCTGCCGACACACTCAAGGAGTGTCCCTCCTCAGCTGTCGAGTTCTTGGTGATTCAACAATGCTATGCTGAGTGCTGTGCATCATGGGATGCACTCCATATGGAAAACCCATTGCTTCCACAATGTAATAACGACATACTTAATCCCCTGTCCCTGGTGCACGAGCAGCTCAGGCCATGACACAAAATAATCATGAGGACAAGAATGGGAGTGCATGAGTGACACTGGATCCACAGATTGGTCATGCCCATTCGATGTCTGACTATACTCACTCCCAATTTTACCCAGCAATGGCACTGTCATCAATCCCAGACACAAAGCCGAATACAAACGTTAGTAAACCATGCTGCACCTTGCCACCTGGCTAACCCGCAGCTGATATCATCAGGGATGCTCCTCCAGCCGTACAGTACACTGGCGACATATCTCTTGTGTACCACTCACTGTCATTCAGCTCTATCGTCGTCCATACTGACCCAGACACACCTACCACATGTTGACAATGTTCTACAAGGCCACTTTCAGGACACATCAAAGGAATAAAACTCAGCATAGTGCCATTCTAGCCCATAATTTGAAATCTGCAATGTTTATACGAAATTTACGACAGTCCTCCAGACACTTAGTGTGTAAAAATCGGACCAGGCTTTGTTATTTTCAGAAATCATTTTAGACACAAAACTTTTGACATTAAATAACTTAAGAACTACTTTTGCAATTGAGGGCGCGTTTTTAACCACTCACCCATCCTATTTTTGTCTTTATAACTAGGTTATTGGCTTCTCAGTAAATAGCGTGGTTCAGTTTTTATTTATATTAATCTTATATAACATTTATGCTAGTCTTTCAGTTCAGATATGGCGGTTTCCCTCTCCACATTTCTTGCCAATTTCCAAGGCGTATGGGTTTTCCCTGATCACATTTCAGAGCATTGATTTACCTGGCCTCTCCGTTCTGCAGATGTGGTAATTCTCACGTGCACAGTGTATGTCAATACCTGACCCTGAAAGATGCCACCATCTGTTGATGACACCACGACACTTGTCTGACGTTCAGCTCAGCCGCAACGAGGAGTACATGCTCCTTTAGCCCTCAAAGCATACATGTCAGCGCAGCCAAGCCTGTTTATCCATTACAACTGGATTTACCCTCAGTCCTGTGTCTGCTTTTTACAGTTATCAGTCATTCTTATAGGGACGTATCCTCAAACTGTGTACTACATTAATGGAGAAGTTGAAACGTCCCCTTAGAAAAATTAATGAATTACTGTGCTGGTAAACCCCTTGCGTTATTTGATTTTCAAACAGCTGAACAAAACTGAACGTACTCAAACATTCCTCTCTTTACTTATTCTGATCATCACTAAACTGACACACAATATTTTTAGCGCAACGCAATATGACTTTCAATAATCCCTATAAAAGAATGGCCCTAACAATTACGTATACCCTTCATGAATCACTTACCTCACAAAAATCTTTGTTATTGGAACTACTGCAATACAGCGAGCGCCAATACTGCCAGCTAAATAAAAGATTCTGACTACTGAAGGCACTATCTAATGATAGGCATAGTTAGCAAATGAAAGATTCTGATAGAGAACAAACAATGTATTTACCTTAATAGTGTTCAAAAGTCATTTATATATATATATATATATATATATATATATATATATATATATATATATATATATATATATATATATATATATATTTCTTCAGCAAACCATAGCATGACAAAGCACATACACAATGGCATTGGTTGCATCGCAATATTCCCATTACATCCCTAGATATTGAGACGCGCAAGTTGACGCTTGAAACACCCGACATGCGCTGCTAGCGCACGTCCTGAGGCTCAGGCGTGAACTCCATGCTACCCGTAATCGCGATGTGATTGACATGTGTAATCACACCTCCATACTTATCAAGAGGTCCGAAACGAAACGAATAATACGGTCTGCTGCCATCAACTCTCATAAGCACATAATGGTTTCCCTCTTGCACGTTTTACGTATCTACGTACACAATGTGAGCCAGTACCGATCGGCGTACACCGGTCAGGTTGTCTTTTTTACCCTGCACACCCAAAATAAGGTTTATCTAATGCGTTATATGACCCATTTTGCCTGTCGCGCAGGGCCTGGCTCTACCTAGTCAAGTGTCCAAAGTAGTTCCCACTACTGCCACAGTTACCACTTCGCCTTGTTTATGATTTGCGACCCATGCAAACTCCTGTACTCCACCACCCTCCGAGCATCCCATTTGTTGTAGCTTTGGCGTGCAGTACACCGCTTGCCAGTGTAGTCGTGCATCATAGTACTCTAGTGACGGCACGGAGGTAGTACACATTGTGAATAAACGTTGTGTTGTGGAACTTATACTGTACAGTATAATGTACACACATGAAGATATGGTAGAAATGCTGCTGATCTATGGAGAATGTACGTTGACGGGAAATACGTTATGAGGTTGCTTGTTTGTTGATAGTACTGTTAGCGAACGTTATGATTATTAAGTTAATATATTTTCTACCCTACTCTACATACCTGTACTGTACCCTGTTGTAGGTGGACGAAATGCTGTTCAGGCAGAACTACTGTACAGAAGACGATTGCCGGCCGCGGTGGTCTCGCGGTTCTAGGCGCGCAGTCCGGAACCGTGCGACTGCTACGGTCGCAGGTTCGAATCCTGCCACGGGCATGGATGTGTGTGATGTCCTTAGGTTAGTTAGGTTTAAGTAGTTCTAAGTTCTAGGGGACTAATGGCCACAGTAGTTGAGTCCCATAGTGCTCAGAGCCATTTGAACCATTTTTTTTTTTTTTTTTTTTTTTTTTTTTTGAAGACGATTTCCTGACAAGCCATCGACTTCGCGCCGGTGTTTGGTCGTCTCACAGTTCGTCTACGTGAAACGGGAAGCTTAAATCCAAAACCTTGACATCGTCCTAGAACACGCACAGATGAACGTGCTGAAGTTGCTGTGCTCGCTACCATAGCTGTGAATCCTCACATCAGCACACGTCAGATTGAACGTGAAGTTGGTGTGTCGAAATCAAGTGCTTAGCGTATTCTTAAACGTCATAAATTTCATCCTTACTATGTTCATTGACACCAGGATCTTCATGGAAATGACTTCCGCAATAGGGTAACATTTTGTCGGTGGGCTCAGCAAAAACTTCTGACTAATCCAAATTTTTTGCAGATGTTCTCTTTACCGACGAGGCATCATTCTCCAACAAAGGAATTGTCAATATGAGGAATACAGGTATGTATTATTGGTCCGCAGACAATCCAAAATGGTTCCGTCAGGTAGAGCATCAACGTCCGTGGAAAGTTAATGTTTGGTGTGGGATTATTGGAGATACCATTATCGGACCTTTCTTTATAAATGGCATCCAAAATGGCAGACAATACTCCATATTTATACGACACAATCTTCCTGTTCTCTCGGACACCGTACCTCTGAACCGGAGAATTGTCATGTGGTATCAGCATGACGGATGCCCTGCACATAACGCCTTACGAGCACGACGACTTCTGAACCGTAAGTTCCCTGGTAGGTGGGTTGGACGAGGTGGCCCAGTTAGGTAGCCTGCCCTATCTCCAGACCTTACACCGCTGGATTATTTTCTTTGGGGAGCAGTGAAGGATGTTGTTTACCAACATGAACCAACAACACCAGAGGACATGAAGCAACGCATTATTGATTCTTGTACAGCCATCAAAGAGGAAACTGTAGCACGAAGTAGGGCATCCTTCATCCGCAGAGTGACCCTATGTATGCAAGCCAATGGGCATCACTTTGACCATGAGATGTGAACGCTATGTTCAGTATGTAGTGCTGGTATCACAGTGGAAGTTTCTACAAAGGGCCATTTTACCCAGTGATGTTAAGAAACATTTGTTTGCAACAATTTGTCATTTAACGCATTAGATAAACATAAGATTGATAATTATGTGATAATAAAACTAATTGGTTAAACATGTTTACATTCATCTTATATGTCCTACCTGAACTTCCCAAATCAAAACATTTTTACCTAAACAACGGTAAGACTTTTAGTCCACTTGCTCGTTTCACTAAAACCATCAACATGAATTTTACTATTACGAGTGAATGATTAACTGTCACTTGCGCTAGATCTACAGTATAGTAAAGTTTTAACGTTGAACGGCATTACCGTTTTAGTAACGGATTACCGATAAGCCAAGTTAACTTTGTGACTAACGTTGCGGTACACAGGTAGGTTACAGAACCGCATCACCCCTATGGGATAAATACCTGCTGGAATGTACGACGTTAATGCAGGATGGCAGCAGACCGTATTATTCGTTTCGGACCTCTTGATAAGTATGGAGGTGTGATTACACATGTCAATCACATAGCGATTACGGGCAGCATGGGGTTCACGCCTGAGCCTCAGGACGTGCGCTAGCAGCGCATGTCGGGTGTTTCAAGCGTCAACTTATCATCTCAGTATCTCGGGATGTAATGGGAATATTGCGATGCAATCAATGCCATTGTGTATGTGCTTTGTCATGCTATGGATTGCTGAAGAAAAAATATAGGAGGTCCATTAAAAAAAAGAAAGACATAAGTTTGTGTTAAAAAACATATATGCTTTCGTTTTAGAATGTTTCCAAATATGTACATTCATGGGCCCCAGCCCTACATTGATACCGGTGAAAGTCGTTTTCCAATAGCTGTTATTGTTCCAGAGATATTTTGGGTGGACAAGATAGCTGGGACACTATATTTCATAAGCCACAGCTGCAAAATACTAACACGAATTCTTTACAGACGAATGGAAAAACTGGTAGAAGCCGACCTCGGGGAAGATCAGTTTGGATTCCGTAGAAATACTGGAACACGCGAGGCAATACTGACCTTACGACTTATGTTAGAAGAAAGACTAAGGAAAGGCAAACCTACGTTTGTAGCATTTGTAGACTTAGAGAAAGCTTTTGACAATGTTGATTGGAATACTCTCTTTCAAATTCTCAAGGTGGCAGGGGTAAAATAGAGGGGGCGAAAGCCTATTTACAATTTGTACAGAAACCAGATGGCAGTTATAAGAGTCGAGGGACATGAAAGGGAAGCAGTGCTTGGGAAGGGAGTAAGACAGGGTTGTAGCCTCTCCCCGATGTTATTCAATCTGTATATTGAGTAAGCCGTAAAGGAAACAAAAGAAAAAATCGGAGTAGGTATTAAAATCCATGGAGAAGAAATAAAAACTTTGAGGTTCGCCGATGACTTTGTAATTCTGTCAGAGACAACAAAGGTCTTGGAAGAGCAATTGAATGGAATGAACAGTGTCTTGATAGGAGGATATAAGATGAACATCAAACAAAAGAAAAACGAGGATAATGGAATGCAGTCGAATTAAGTCAGGTGATGCTCAGGGAATTAGATTAGGAAATGAGACACTTAAAGTAGTAAAGGAGTTTTGGTATTTGGGGAGCAAAATAACTGATGATGGTAGAAGTAGAGAGGATATAAAATGTAGACTGGCAATGGCAAGGAAAGCGTTTCAGAAGAAGAGAAATTTGTTAACATCGAGTATAGATTTAAGTGTCAGGAAGTCATTTCTGAAAGTATTTGTATGGAGTGTAGCCATGTATGGAAGTGAAACGTGGGCGATAAATACACTCCTGGAAATTGAAATAAGAACACCGTGAATTCATTGTCCCAGGAAGGGGAAACTTTATTGACACATTCCTGGGGTCAGATACATCACATGATCACACTGACAGAACTCCAGGCACATAGACACAGGCAACAGAGCATGCACAATGTCGGCACTAGTACAGTGTATATCCACCTTTCGCAGAAATGCAGGCTGCTATTCTCCCATGGAGACGATCGTAGAGATGCTGGATGTAGTCCTGTGGAACGGCTTGCCATGCCATTTCCACCTGGCGCCTCAGTTGGACCAGCGTTCGTGCTGGACGTACAGAACGAGTAAGACGACGCTTCATCCAGTCCCAAACATGCTCAATGGGGGACAGATCCGGAGATCTTGCTTGCCAGGGTAGTTGACTTACACCTTCTAGAGCACGTTGGGTGGCACGGGATACATGCGGACGTGCATTGTCCTGTTGGAACAGCAAGTTCCCTTGCCGGTCTAGGAATGGTAGAACGATGGGTTCGATGACGGTTTGGATGTACCGTGCACTATTCAGTGTCCCCTCGACGATCACCAGAGGTGTACGGCCAGTGTAGGAGATCGCTCCCCACACCATGATGCCGGGTGTTGGCCCTGTGTGCCTCTGTCGTATGCAGTCCTGATTGTGGCGCTCACCTGCACGGCGCCAAACACGCATACGACTATCATTGGCACCAAGGCAGAAGCGACTCTCATCGCTGAAGACGATACGTCTCCATTCGTCCCTCCATTCACGCCTGCCGCGACACCACTGGAGGCGGGCTGCACGATGTTGGGGCGTGAGCGGAAGACGGCCTAACGGTGTGCGGGACCGTAGCCCAGCTTCATGGAGACGGTTGCGAATGGTCCTCGCCGATACCCCAGGAGCAACAGTGTCCCTAATTTGCTGGGAAGTGGCGGTGCGGTCCCCTACGGCACTGCGTAGGATCCTACGGTCTTGGCGTGCATCCGTGCGTCGCTGCGGTCCGGTCCCAGGTCGACGGGCACGTGCACCTTCCGCCGACCACTGGCGACAACATCGATGTACTGTGGAGACCTCACGCCCCACGTGTTGAGCAATTCGGCGGTACGTCCACCCGGCCTCCCGCTTGCCCACTATACGCCCTCGCTCAAAGTCCGTCAGCTGCACATACGGTTCACGTCCACGCTGTCGCGGCATGCTACCAGTGTTAAAGACTGCGATGGAGCTCCGTACGCCACGGCAAACTGGCTGACACTGACGGCGGCGGTGCACAAATGCTGCGCAGCTAGCGCCATTCGACGGCCAACACCGCGGTTCCTGGTGTGTCCGCTGTGCCGTGCGTGTGATAATTGCTTGTACAGCCCTCTCGCAGTGTCCGGAGCAAGTATGGTGGGTCTGACACACAGGTGTCAATGTGTTCTTTTTTCCATTTCCAGGAGTGTAGTTTGGACAAGAAGAGAATAGAAGCTTTCGAAATGTGGTGCTACAGAAGAATTCTGAAGATTAGATGGGTAGGTCACATAACTAATGAGGAAGTATTGAATAAGATTGAGGAGAAGAGAAGTTTGTGGCACAACTTGACCAGAAGAAGGGATCGGTTGGTAGGACATGTTGTGAGGCATCAAGGGATCACCAATTTCGTATTGGAGGTCAGTGTGGAGGGTAAAAATCGTAGAGGGAGGCCAAGAGATGAATACACTAAGCAGATTCAGAAGGATGTAGGTTGCAGTAGGTACTGGGAGATGAAGAAGCTTTCACAGGATAGAGTAGCATGGAGAGCTGCATAAAACCAGTCTCAGGACTGAAGAGCACAACAGCATATATATCAGTTCATGACATCCAGTCTTACAAATTTACTCTCTCTAATGGACACACGTCCAGATCATCCGCTCTCAAAACTCCGCCATCTCACTCCTCACATCCACCACTGCTGGCGGCTCACCTCCAACTGCGCAACGCTACGCGCTGTTCACATCCAACTGCCCAACACTACAAATCGAATATTCCAACAATGCCCACCAGCCACAGACTGCATATAGCACAGCCAGTGATTTTCATACAGAGCGCTACGTGAAGTTACCAACATAAAAACCTAAGCAGCCTACTTACAAAGTGATTCATGTTATGTAAGTTTGTATTATATTTAAGTACTGCTTTAAATGTATTAGGATCAAATCTCTAACGTAAATTACATAATTGTATTTATTTTTAACTATCTCAGGTCTCTAAGCGAGAGGAGAGGAGACCATTGTCATACATTTTCTCTGAAATCAGTCTGAGTAGCGCGAGTCGCAGAAAGCCTACCACAAAATGGCTAGCCATCCAGAGGAAGATGAGTCTGAACTTGTTTGTGTCACGGATATTTAATTATTGTATGTTGTACTTTATTAAAGAAAAGAGACATGTTTTCTTTTATGTGGATGTTTTGAGATTGTAAATAGTTATTCCACATTCATCTGCTGAGCTGTAAAGTATGTTTCTATGCTGTTAGTTGACTTTAGATGGTCAGCCATGGAGAGTGAAATAAGACATCAGGATGGCCGTTTATTTCGTTTAATTAACTTCTTTATTCTGGTTCTCAGCCATAGTGCATCAAGAACAGCTTGGTGGAGACGTCCTGTTGCCTCTCATGGAAAGCAGTAGCTGTCCGACACTGCTGACAGCACTAAGAGCTGGGCAGAGAGTGGCATCACTCGAATTCCTCTGTCAGCGGCGTCTCCAGCTGCAGCTGAGATGACAGTGCATCTGCGACGCTGGCGATACCGCAGAGGCAGCTCCCTGCTTCGGCGGTGACGCCCCGTGACTCACGGCAGGCTGCCCCATCCCGTGATCGAACAGTGGACCGCGTACTGCATTCCAGGATGTCGCTCAGGGTGTCACAGGCTCTTGGTGTAGAATGTGGTACTGCGACAAGAATATTTTAGTACACGAATGACTAAGTACTAATATGCTCCAGACTAGTTCGTTTAGGGCTTAAGGTACGTAGTCTAAACACTTCCGTGGTGACAAGTGAGGAAAGGCTTCATCCTTCTATAGCGTCCCGAGTGCTATATTACGAAAAGACTTAAAAACGGTATTTATAAAGAAGAGACATTTAAAAATTGAATAATATATATATATATATATATATATATATATATATATATATATATATATATATTAATTATAATGTACCCGTAAAATAATAATTTCTCTGTGTAAATTTCGAGTGCAAAGAAATATAACAAAATGATCTAAAGAGACAACAAGATACACTCTTTTGTTAATTTTTTTAGTCGTCTCCACTTCTTCTCTTGTCTTGGTTGCGTGTAGACGGACGTCTTGCGTGTGCTGGCAAATGTGAGCATATTTGTACTAATTAAGCAGATAATATATTCATTTGATATTATTGTTCACTTTCAATTTCTAAGAGGTGATCTCGATTCCATGTACGCCTTCCTTGAATTAACCTGCATTTGAGTAATTTACAGTTCAACAATCGCAGCGGCCGATGCAGCCAACGACGCCATTACGTGGCGATATTAACTTATAAAATTTAGCGGAAGCGAAAAACTCGCCCACTATTAACGTAATATACATTTTTCTCCACAGCCGCCCGACGTTGCAGAAAATACGTAGTTTTAAGGTTCTTATTTTCAGTACCACAGCCGAGAGCCAGAGCCAGGACTCCGACTACAATGCAATGGTTGAGACAAGAAAAAATACTCTCGCGCGTGTGTGGGCCGCAATTGTAATTAATAACTAAAGATTTTTCGCTTTAAAGTGAACTGACTAGCCGAGGAAATTAATATGAAAAGTTTATTCCATTGTTCAACTTATATGCTCATGTTTTAAGATTCAGTGAGTCTAACGTTCATTAACGTAGCAAATAATTTATACTGAAGATTAATATTGTTAAAAAGGAGAACTTCGCAAAAGCATATAATCGTAAATCAAAATTGAATGAAATATAATTTTTATGAAGGCCCATCACGTAGTCGGCAACAATCAAAATAAATAATAATAATATATTAAATTACGACGACCGACAGGCGCGAGACTTTCTCAGATATACTGCAGCACTGGCTGTTGCTATACCGCTCCAGTTGGCTCTGTTCTGCAACGTCTGTCGGCCGTGTTTTCCTTCGTAATGCATAACACTCTTGCCTGTCTGCAGCTGACTTGCAAACTCGCTTCCATTCTGGTGTATTTTTTGATCAAATACAGTAGATACGCTACAATGCCACTGTTGCAACTCGGTTCCATTCTGGCGTATTTTTTGACCAAATACAGTTGATACGCTACAATGTCAATCTGTTATTTTTATAACAGCAAAAAGTTTATGTATTCTGCATGTGATTACTTTTGTAAGAGTGTAATAAAGCTGAGTCACAAGATTTTTAACATAGTTGAAAAAAATGCATTCTTACCAGTTTATTTTTGTGAAGGTACTGGCAAACTTTAAAACCAATTATAAAATTTGTATAAGCCAAAATTTAGTGATTGCACATCATCTGTAAAACGTAACTTTCACGGCCGGAATTGTCACAGTTAATAAAATATTCCCGGCAATTTTGCCATGGTCTAAGGTATTTCACTTCAAAACCCGACGTTTCGTCCCCATCTGCAAAGGATATTTTCAAGGGGGATCGTAGCTTTGCTTAACGTCCGATTCACACATCCTGGCTCGCTAGCGAATAAGACAAAACGAAAATTTTCAACGAATAGATTATTCTCCTCCTATTAGCTTAATTCTGTGAGAGCCTAAGAAGAACCTCTGATGATTGCTGACAATTGGTCACAAACTTAAGAGCGAAGAGAGATTGCAGGAAAATATCGCTGTATGGTGACCACTCCGAACCAACGTATTGAACACAACAACAAGGTGATTATAATGAAATAATAAGCAACCAGTTGCATAAAAGAAATTTGATTTCTTTATCAGTTTCGATCACTTAGTACCCTTCTTTAGAAGGTTATACCTTTCGCAATATTTGCGATTGTCAGTGATAAAGTGCATACAGCAAAATGATGTGGTCCTAAAAATATACCAATCGATACTGAATCCATTAATGCAATAGGAGCTCTTGGGTGCCTAAATGTAGTTTACAGTATCAGCAATTCTCTTCAGCAATGACCAAATGTTCTTCTTAGGCTCTCGTAGAATTAAACTAACAGGAGGAGAAGTCTTCTTCTTGTTACTTTCGGCGACAGATAAATATTCCCTTTCTACGTTGCTACAGAAGCAAGACTTGGTTAGGTTAGGTTAGGTTAGGTTAGGGAAAGAATAAAGGGAAAGGAACGAGAAGAAAGAGAAAGGATTAAGGAGATGGAACGAGAGGAAAGGGAAGAGGCAAGGGAAAAGGAACGAGAGGAAAGGGAAAGAAACGCGAACTCGATAGAGATAATAGGCCTAGGCGTGACCCAGTAACTAAACAAGGCACTTGACGCTCGTAATAGGCGTATTGTGGATCACATGAAAGGGGGGAATGGAAAGAATAGGGACACAAATGGAAGAACTAAGGATTTGTCCATTAAAGCGACTGAACCGGATTCACAAGTAGGCAGACTAGAAGAAGCTC
The DNA here is from genome assembly GCF_023897955.1 of Schistocerca gregaria. NCBI lineage: Eukaryota > Metazoa > Arthropoda > Insecta > Orthoptera > Acrididae > Schistocerca > Schistocerca gregaria. The sequence continues at coordinate 358,822,450 of NC_064922.1, forward strand.
ATCAAACACTTGAAGGCGAGGAAAAAAAAGGCTACTAGTACTGTGGACGATTTATCCAGTAATCTAGACAAGACAATGGAAACCGAAGTTACTGCAACGCTGCAACTTTTAAACATTGCAGTAAATCGCAAGAAAGATGACCTTAATGCACTAAATCGCAAGAAAGATGACCTTAATGCACGACTACCACAGGAGGTGCGTGAAACACAACAGCGTAAGGTTATGGCAGATCACGAGACTAAGGAGAACAGGTTTAGAGAACCTGACGAAACCTCAAACACTAGTTATCGGTGTGGTAACAGCCCCACTAACTATGCACATGCGAGATTTTAGACCGCAATCAATCTGACAGATACAACCACTGACGTTGTTGCCAATCTTGGCGCATTAGAAGCACGAAGAGTCGATTATAAGAGACAATTCCAGACGTCAAGGAAGAGAAAAAGAAGGTACATCCCGTCATTGTCATTAAGAGTTTTAGGAATGTACTGCCTGTCTCTCGGTCAGAAAGACAAAAGTTCCAGTTTGTGATTTCTTTCTTAACTGGAGATGCAGCATTGTGAAGGACAGAAATCGCCGATACCTGTCAGAACTTTTCAGAATTTGAAAAGTTGTTTCTACCTAGCTTCTGGTCGGAGGGTATTTAAGAACGCTTGTGGATGCCGGTTTATAATCGCTAACCACATAACCCTAGGTAGGGAACTCCACGTAAGTACTTGGAAACGTACTTTGAAAATTACTTAAATAAGACTCGGTATTGGGAAGAGCCAATGTCTCCGAGAGATGTACTGCGAATACTGAAAAGTAGACTACCAGTTCCCATTAGGGAAAAACTTTTCCATGACCCTGTTACGGACCTGGTACAGTTTATGGCCACTGTTGACTCACTTGACCTCATACAGGAGGAAGCAAAGCGAAGCGCAACAGGGAACAGTGGCAGGATCCATAATAAATGTCACCAAATTAGAAATCAAAATGGAAACAGTCCAAGGATAAACGGACACCACAGAGACAATGATTTCTGTGCCTGGGCCAATGACAACTACCAAAACGGACACGGAAGTCAAGGAAATTATGAAAGTAATGGGAATCTGTTTAAGAACGGGAGCAACAACTTTAATAGAAAGATGAGAATTGCAGGGGCCTATAACGATTCATTGCAATCCAAGAATAGGCAGGGCCAGCAAACTGCCATTCAAACCAAACGCCACAGGATAGGAACCATCTTGTGAAAAACATTAATGTTATACCAATGCCAGCTCCTACTCAACAACCTGTAGCGTTGCTCTTGGGGGGGGGGGGGGCAAAAAGAAAGAGAGTTGTTATTTTATTATTTTTTTTAATGTGGAAAAAGTGCATATTTTGGTGGGCCACTTAACAACAGAATCAGGGATTGATTACACTATTATAATAACATCGTTGAGCATTAAATACATGAATAAGAGAAACATTATCATTTCTGTTGATTTATATATTCGCGATGTAGTCATACCCGAAACAACACTAAGGGACCAGAAGATTCATGGACTTTAAAAGAAATGCAACACTACACAGTTTAAAAAAAATTGGCTCAGAAATAATAAGAAAACGATAATGTTTCTTCTGCCTCATGCTGCGTTCGGCCCATCAGTGTGATCGTAATTTCTGGTGATGAACTTTTCATATTAAGCTACAATAGATGACCATTGTGGTTAAATACTTTATACATAACAGTCAAAATGTCCTCCTGATGCTGTCTGTTCGTAATCAGTTACAAGAAACTACAAGTTTTCCGATTGAAAAAAAATAACAATTAGCATATTCACTCAATATTTTCACATAAAACATAAAATACAGTTGCGGAACGCAGCAAGTCCGCATCCGCCTTTCATAGAATACAAACAGCAAAAGGTTAGGCGCCAAAAGCCTCATTTGTCTCGAAACAGCAGAATTCTTTTTTATACCATTAATCTATACATGTACACATTGATTTACAGGCACCGCGTAGGAACGGCAAAGATAAAGAATAATAGTCTCTGTCGCTGCTATGCGATGATTCATTTCTTTTACTTTACAACTGTTCGATAACTTTAGGCCATCAGGCGTTTCCTATTGAGCGTATATTAATGTTTGTGAGGCGAAAATTGTTAATATTACAAACCACAGTGGCCATTGCCACAGAATGACATGCAGCAATATCATAGTGTCAAAATTGTAGAAGTGGAGGATGCCCCACAACCAAGTGCATCGCAAACGTCAAACTCCATACGCATGACCAACGTAAGCCTTCCGGATGTGGTCGTGGGGCCACGGATGGGAGCAGATGATGCATAAATGTATACATGCTCAGATACAACAAAGGGTTGGATCTGAAAGAAGGACTGTACGCTGATCCGAAAAAGTGTGATCAGCGAGATACTGAGTTGCTATAAGCCGCATTCAAAGGAGACATACACAGCATGCTCATGAATGTGATTATTAAAACTAATGAGAATGTATCCGTTATGGGCTACGACCTATTCAAGTGTATCAATCAGGTGAATAAGTTGCCAACATTGCCAGTTCAAAATTGTAGAACTGTATGAGCCATACGTGGACGTAAGCAGCGAATTCAGTCAAGTACAGGCCATCTTTCTAGTAGGAAACAAAACGATGTGACAAATTTTGCGGTTCCGTTTATTCTAGGCTGCGAATTTTTAAGATAAAGGAATGCAAAGATCAACCTTTCTCGATCTGTCTGTTCGCTTATGTACGAACGAAGGTTAGTTGAACCGGTGATGATAAAAACAACTGCTTTACATGGACAGTATCGCAGAAGGTTGAAAGTAACCTATATCAACCCAAACTATGGCTTGTAACCAGTGTCTATACTCGGGAGAATTACCCGTGTAGAATTGAAAACGGCGAAACTGAGGCCGACCCCGTAAGAAAAAAGAGATAGATGCAGAGTTAATCGAATCGAGCTGCAACAACTCGTACAGTTATTGAAACATTATGCAATATTATTCTCCGAAAAACCAGAGATAATTAAGTGATACATTGACGATATACAGGTCAAATCTCAAGAGATCTATTGCCTTGCCACCTATTCGGTACCATGAAATAAAAACGAGGTAGCGTCTAAGGAGATACAGCGTGAGGTTTAATGGAGGATAATAGAGACTTGCTTATCTCCCTGTAGCAGTCCGTTAGTCGCTGTCCCAAATCTGATGGTAGCATAATCCTCGTGCTTGATGCGCACGCTATCAATAAGATTATCGTACCAGTGCGAACCCGACCTGAAAATGTCGAAGAGCAATTACAAAAATTTTAAGGAGCACAGTATTTAACGAGCTTTGATTTAAAAGCCTCGTTCTGCCATGTCTTTCTTTCAGCAGAGTGTAGGAAATATACTGCCTTTATTTTTTTCTGGCCGAAGTTATCAGTTTACACTGTTACTCTTCTGACTCAATATGAACAAAGGAGTCTTCATTGGAGCTGTAGATACAGTCATAGGTGTGGACTTGCTAGATAAGGTAACACTCTGTGTTGATGACTTATTTCTAGCTACAAGGTCATGGCCAGAATATTTAGTCTCCTAGATCGTGTTTTAAAGAGATTTGCCGAGGCGGGGTGTCGTGGTAAATTTTAAAAAAAGTTGAAATTTGGCAAGAGGAGATAATGTTCTTGGCTCACATTGTCTCGCCTACAGGAACAATACCTGATGCGGTATGCTTGGTGCGATATGGCATTTACATTACCCAAGCATGAAGAAACATTTAAAATCTCTCCTCGGTACAGACTTTTTTAGACGTTTTGTGCCTGCACAGGTGCTGAACAATAATGCATTGTGAAGCCTACTAAGAAAGAACACACCTTAGTATTTCCCTGAGGAGTGCAAGACATCCTTCAATAGAATCAGCGAGGCTCTAGTCAATTCTGAACTACTACATCATCCAGAAACGACGAGCGACTTTCATTAGCGACAGATGCTTCGACCAGTGGGTTAGGAGCATATTTGTGCCAGGTCAATCAAATCTCGGGACAAACTGAAGTTAAAATTATAGGGTCATTTCATATCTGGTTGTGAACGAGGATGTTCTTCAAACAAACTCGAGATATTGGCAATAGTTTGGGTGCTAAAGAAGTACCATTATCATATTTATGGTAAACACATAGTGAGTGATCTTCTGCGACCATCAATACCTGAGTTTTATCTTATCGTGCAAATTGTTACATGCCAGACCAAACCAGTGGGTATTAGTCTTGAAAGATTATGACTTTGAAATAAGACACATGAAAGAAAAGGACAATGTGGTGATGGATGCTTTGTCATGTTTGCCACAAGAATTGCCAAAATTCACAGAACGTGTCGAACTATCAATCGAATATAAGATTCTATTGATCCAAAATGCGAGGCGGAGACAAGCAGATCTGAGGATGAGTAAGAACACAAGAGACCATTAAGATGCAGATCCATATTGGGAAAAATGTAAAGATGTATTATAAAGTAATCCAGGGAGTGACATTAGTAAGCATTACAAGCTGCAGAAAGATGTTTTATTCAACAGGTATCACACTGATACAAAGCATTGGTGTGTATGTATCGCAGCAGCGAGTATAAATAATGTTATTTGGTATACACACAGCAGCTGAGGTCACTTTGGCATAAAGAAATGTGCAACTAAAATAGCTACCTGTTGTTATTTTCCCAATTTGTGTGAATGTGTTATGTAGTTAATAAGGTTATGTCTGGTCTGTCAGAGGGTAAATCCGATTAACTGTAGTATGTTTAATGAACCACATGCCATTATACCATCACAACCCCTACAATTACCTGGTGTCAATGTGATGGACCCTTGCCCACAGCTTGGGGGGGGGGGGGGGGAGGGGGGGAGCAGGCACTAATTGCATGGTAGCTATTTACAATGTATTCTCCAAGTGCATAAGGCTTTACCCTACCAGGAGTTTTACATCCACTTCCATTGTAAGAAAATTAGGACGTGATTACATACCACAAACAGTGAAACAAGTCACCTTCTTGACAGGCAGTGGCACTTATTTTAAAACTAATAAATGGAAGACTTTTATAAGGGAACATTCCCATGTTTAACCCAGAGCGAACCTGACTGAAAGACTCTTTTCTGAGTTCAGCCACTTTGTTAGAACTCACTCACCAACACAGTTTACTAAGTGCATGCAGTATGTACTCTATTTGAGAATATTTACAATAACATACCCTGTGAGTCAACAGGATTCACACCCACTGAGCTCATGTCACCAGTGGCTGAATGTAATGAATGGTTGAAACAATTATCTTAAATACCTAGATAGATGGTGAGGGAAGATAAGTTCTGGCAAACTTTACTATCTATAATTAAACAGTCTCAACTTAGGAGCCAAAACATCATTAAGCAGCAGAGCTCAATACATGAGTATCGTGAAGGCAATCTGGTCTTACTGACAGCTCATCCTAAAGCCTCTATCATAAAGAAAATTAATAAAAAGTGGCAATTATTGTTTACAGGGCCACATTTAATTGTGAAAATACTTCATGAAGATTATTACCTTCGGTAACTCAAGGACACTAAAGGTGAAAGGTCTATATCCACACTAGGATTTAAAACCTTTTATTGTGCTGAATAAATTAATACTAAAGGTCTGATAACAAGAAAAGCAAGGCTTGTATTTTTGTATATGGTTAGCAATGGTATCACATTTGTATCTGGTTTATTTATATTTATGTATGTTTGTAGTATTAAAGTGTTTCAACTATTGTGAAGTTTAAATATTTAATGATGTGCCTAACCATGAGCTGTCATTCTTAAATGTCACAGATGATATGACTACATTTTATATACAATGACGGTCTAGGAGCCTTGTTAGCAATTTCGAGTTCACTTGAGTGATCCCTCAGTAAACAAATATTGTATTTACCAGAGGGCACTTATTACTTATTTCGTTTTGAACTGGTTTGTAAGTAATTGTATGTCTTTGAGGATGAGATCTGATCTAATTTTGGACATTTAGACACTGTCATCCGTTTTTCATAACTGTTACATTCCTTCTAGACGAAGCTTCCATCATTTTATAGTGAAGCTCACCAGGATGCGACTGTGTCCCATGTTTAAATATTACACTACGACATTAGATTATGGAGTGACCCTGTATGAGTGATTGTGAAAGCACAAGAATTATTTAGTTCAGATTGTCTAATAAGTGGTAGGGTAATGGGGGTTCTGGGGCATTTTGTTAGTGCATTCAGCATACATTCAGAGGCAAGCATACATTCAGCGATAAACCTACTATTCTCTTTTGATTGACAGGTCTGCTAAGTGGCTATGACCCCCTGGGAATCCTTCATTCCAAGAAACCTGCCACCCCACTCCCTCTCTCTCCTCCTCCCCCACCTCCTCTCCACCCCTCTGACAACTCCCCTGGTTGATTCAAGTACACGCCGAGGCCTGATTTATAGTATAGCCCTCTCCCACTTTATCAATTTGATTGACTAATTAATTAAATTGATCAATTAACTAACCCCTGCCCCTCTGGTAAAACCCTCAGCTCTACCTTCATGCCTTCACCAGAAAACTGGCAGGAAAACAACTCAGTTGATTGGCTATTTGATGGAGGGGGGATTGGGTTGTTTTTGAGGGAGGAGACCAGCCAGCAAGGTCATTGGTCTCATTAGATTAGGGAAGGATGAGGAAGGGAGTCAGCCGTGCTCTTATAAAAGAAACCATCCCGGCATTCACCTGGAGCGATCTAGGGAAATCACAGAAAACATAAATCAGGATGGCCGGACGCTGGACTGAATGATTAGATTAGATTAGATTTACTTTCGTTCCAATTGATCCATAGTGAGGAGGTCCTCCAGGATGTGGAACATGTCAGAAAAAACAATAATACATGACAAATATTTACAACTAAAACAAATAAGCTAATGTATCATTTCACAGGTCCCAAGTGGAATGATCATCATTTTTTTTAATGAACACTATATGAAAGAGTCATTTTACGAATATTAATGTACTGAATTTCAAATAAAAAAGTTTTTTATTTACTTATAAGCAAATAAACATGTAATACAACTACTATAATACTTATTTACAATTAACACATTACTGTGCTGAAATGGTGCAGAAGTTATATTGTACTTATATACAAATCAGCAATACTGACCTTACGACTGATCTTAGAAGAAAGGTTAAGGAAAGGCAAACCTACGTTTCTAGCATTTGTAGACTTAGAGAAAGCTTTCCACAATGTTGACTGGAATACTCTCTTTCAAATTCTAAAGGTGGCAGGGGTAAAATACAGGGAGCTAAAAGCTATTTACAATTTGTACAGAAACCAGATGGCAGTTCTAAGATCGTCCTCCTGAATGGGATTCCAATGTGCTAAGCACTGTTCCACCTCACTCGATGGTATTTGGAGGGGAATCGATTGCATTGTGTTGAATATTCTTTAAACAATTTCTGGCAGAGAAGACAATGTGTAGAATATTGTTTATTTAAACAATTTATTGGATGCAAGGGGGTGTATGGAATATAGTTTATTGATTTATTTCAATACATTGGTGGTAAATTGATTGAAATGTATAGAATATAGTTTAAACAAGTTCTAGTAGACAAGGAAATGTGCGGAATATTGTTATTTAAACAATTTAGGGGATACAGGGCTCTGTCTGGAATGTAGTTTATTTATATTTTTAAGGAATTTGTTGGGGAAATTGACTGCAGTGTAGGGAATACTGATGGTTAAAACATTTTGAGGACAACAAGTCAGTAAGAAATATTTAAACAATTGCGGCGCTGTTTTCATTCCAGCCATACAAGAAGTGCCTTCAACGTAATTACACTTTTAAAAACCATTCGATCACGAAGCACGCTCTGTCTGTCGGCTCGCACCATGCGCCAGCCACCTTACGCAGGTCCCGCAACTGCTGTCGACTGTTGTACAGCACCTGTCTCATGCACCACACAGAGCATAAGTAGTGCTAATCCCCAAACAAAAGCGTCAAGTGGCCGCAACCATTTGATATTTGATACCTGAGAAATTCTTATCGAAACACATGCTCTCTCTCTCTTCCTCTCCCACTCTCTCCCTGTCTCAAGTGGATATTTCCTGATTATGTGAATCATCTTATACAAATACACACAAACCAAGATCCATACGCAACACGCACACAGACGCAAACATACAGAAAACAGACCAAATCCAATGTAACTGTAGAATATGTGATTGCGAGGACCTGGTTGGATTTGAGTACAGTGCTATACAATGAGGTCCGATAAGAAAAGTAGTGCATTTAAGTTACGTGTTGATAACTGTACTACATTTAGAAGCAATTTTAAAATATGTAGTGAGAAGTGATGTAATGATTGTGAAATGATAAAATTACAAAAACTGAAGGGAAATAAGCCAAAATGAGGGGAAAATCAGGGGGAATGAGGGAGTACTTGCATGTCTTCTGCATGGTGCAAGAAAACTCTTGTGTATGGGAACGAGTACGTGACAGCAGGAGCCAAAGTTGACATGGAAGCACTGGGAACCACGGAAACAGTCAGTTTTCATTGACAGCGATAAGAGGGCTGGAATAGAAGGTTTAACATGGATGACCATCAAATGTAGAGAAAGAAATTTATGTACATCGGATCACAAGCCTAGGCCTGTTAATAGCAATCTTGTTATAGATTTTTACAAAATATCCTTAGCTGAGAAGCGTTGTATTACCAGCTGGGCGGCTGCAATATACAGCTATAGAATGGTTCGAGTATTCCACCTTGTGTAAGACTGTTTAGGTGTTTTAAACCATAAAAAACAGTATTTACATTGTGCGTCTCTGTACTTTCCTCCAATCACAAACATGTAGTGTCAGCTAACAAATATGTTACAGAACAATTGCTATATGGTTTTTTAATAAAATTCTACAGTGTGCCTACTGAGCTAACAGCGATACATGCAAGTTGACTGCTGTCACTGATGCTTTCTTGGAAAAGAGAACCATCTGCCTCTAAACTGTCATGTATTTACGTTAAAGGGTGTAGATGAAGTGATCGGTTTAGAGAGGTTGTAACTATGTGTGATTTAATGGTAGGCTGATGATGCATTCTAGAGAGAAGGAGATGTCGCTGCTGGTCATTTATCACTCGTTTAACTATTTTTTTCCGTTGTTCTCTTTGGGTACATCAGTTATACGGTATAACTTGCGATCGACTTGTATACAATTGCGTGTACTGTGTGTGAGTTACAGTGCTACCTACCAGCAGTTTTTAACAGCAAACGTCTCCATACCACAGTCAGCAAGGGACTGTCGTATGTGATGAATCGTGTTCATTGATGGCAAACCTGTTTCAACACCCTTCTCTAGGCGAACGAAGATGTAGGTAAGTACTCCATTTCTCTGTCACCTCTTGGACATATTCTAAGATAGTGACAGTTGTTTGTGAGGTACCGCAAACCCTATGAATACATTTGTTTGACTATTGTCCTGTTTAAGGAGTTAATTTATCACGGCTCGTAAGCTGACATGCCAGACACCGCTGCTATAGGTTTGTATGTTTCCTTGTAAGAGGCATTTCCAACTGCTGATGATCATTTTAAAGGACTAACAGGAGCATAGCATAATTTCCGAACCATAACTGGACGTGAACAGTGGGCGCTATACATCTTCAGAAAGCTATATTGTCCATGTATCACAAAGAATCTATATTTTTCTTTGATGTAGAAGGCAGTAGTTTTATCATCTTAAAGTTTGTCACTGTATTGAGCGGGATAGAAAACTTACAGGGAGGAATGACGTCACATGATGGACATATATATCCTGCATTAGAGTATTAAGAGCGTTGGAATGTACTTGTTTCATATTTAAGAAACCACATGGCTTTAACATGATAGCATGTTTAAGTGCAGAACCATGTAGCCTTTGGAGTGCATGTGTTTATGTTCTCCCGATCATTTTTCTCTTACTGATACTAAAAAAATACTTTAGAATTAAAGGCGCAGATGATTTACATAAAATGCTTCAAATTCCATCTGTCTGGAGCTCCATCATGCATAAACCACACGTAGTCCACAACTGGCTGTTCTATCATCAGGACACTCTCGTTACTACTGTACATTAACAAGGGATGCTACCCTCCTCTACAAGTGCTCATCTGGAGAGATCTTGTGCACTTGGATGGGAAGTGAGACTAAGATTGGCGAGGAACAGTCTTCGCTGAACAGCAGTTATTGAGTCAACCCGCTCTGTTTCTTCCTTAGATATGGAATGTAGTGGGTAAATTACCCTTCTGCTCCTTATCAGCTGCAAAATAAATCGGCGACAGTGTTGTAGACATGGTTGGTCAAAGACAATGTGGGGAGATCTTTCAATCTCCAAATTTATCCTAAGAATGCGAGAATACTCTGTACTCTTATCCATATAGGCAGAGATGGGCAATCGTAATCGTAAATTACCCATGATCGAAGTGTTAGACATTTGTAGATAACCTAACTGCATCGGTACAGGATGCTGTCTGGTATACTTTGGGGTATATGTCTGGGAATTAACTGTGAATGGGTGTACTGCAGAGTCATCTACTTACATTCGCAATCTAGTATATGGTACACCGAAAGTAATGGAGGGGTGGTTTAATGATGATACAGAAATTGGGAAGCATGCTGCTGTGTCATTGGTTGGCGTTGAAATTGCGGAAAAACTGATAAAATAACTAAAATTGATCGCTCCGTTAGCTGTGGTGCTTATTATGGTACATTATCCCATATCAATGGTGTCTTTTCCCTCCCACCTGTCCACTGATATGCTATTGATTACCATATAATGATTGATTGACACAAATTGTTTGACATGGAGAGAGTCTTCGTGGAAACATCTTCTGGAGGACGGACAGCACCGAAAAAGTGCTCGTGTACATGGCTGCAACATAAGGAATCAATGGAAATGGACATTTGCAAGCCCGTCACTGTGAGAGACAAGATTAAATGTTGAGGTCATCACCGTTGCGCAGCTGTTTGGAAGCGCTCCACATTGCTGCAAACTCTTCCATATACTGTGACGTCTTCAACTTTTATGTCAATAAGAAACACCACCTCTCTCTTTTACACTGAAGTGGCAAAGAAACTGGTATGCATATTCAAATACAGAGATATTAAAACAGGCAGAAAACGGTGCTGCAGTCAGCAGCGCCAATATAAGACAACAAGTGTCTGGTGCAGTTGTTAGAAAGGTTACTGCTGTTACAATGGCAGGTTATCAAGATTTAAGTGAGTGTGAATGTCATGTTATAGTTGGCATACTTGCGATACGACACAGTATCTCCGAGGTAGCTGTGAAGTGGGGATTTTCCTGTACGACCAATTCACGAGTGTACTGTGAATATCAGGAATCCGGTAAAACATCAAATCTCCAACATTCCCAGGGGCCAGAAAAAGATTCTGCAAGAAAGGGGCAACGACGATTGATGAGAATCGTTCAGTGTGACAGAAGTGCAACCCTTCTGCAAATTGCTGCAGATTTCAAAGCTGGACCATCAGCAAGTGTCAGTGTACAACTAGTACAATGAAACGTCATCAATATAAGCGTTTGGAGCCAGAGGCCCACACGTGTACCCTTGATGACTGCATGACACAAAGCTTTACGTCTCGTCTGGACCCTTCAACACCAACATTGGACTGTTGATGACTGGTTGGACGAGTCTCGTTTCAAGTTGTATCAAGCTGATGGGCGTGTACGAGTGCAGAGACAACCTCATGAATCCATGGAGCCTACATGTCAGCAGGACACTGTTCAAGCTGGTGGAGATTGTAACGGTGTGGGCATGTGTAATCAGAGTGATGTCGGACCACTGATATGTCTAGATATAATTCTGACACGTGACATGTACGTAAGCATCTTGTCTGATCTCCTGCATCAATTCATGTCTATTGTGCATTGTGATGGACTTGGGCACACTCCACACGTCCATAAATGCTACAGAGTGGCTCCAGGAACACTCTTCTGAGTTTAAACATTTCCGCTGGCCACCAAACTCCACAGACATGAACATTGTTGAGCATGTCTGGGATGCCTTGTAACGTGCTGTTCAGAAGAGATCTCCACCCTCTGGTACTCTTACAGATTTATGGGCAGCCCTGCAAGATTCATGGTGTCAGTTCCTCCAGCACTACTTCAGATATTAGTCGAGTCGATGGCATATCATGTTGTCTTCCTTCTGTGTGCTCGCAGGACTCTACACGATATTTGGCAGGTGTACCTATTTCTTTGGCTCTTCATTGTATTTCAACCATTCTATGTATTGTGGGAGCAGCATAGGTGATGTCCAGCTTTCTGTGAGAGTCAATGGATCAAAACGTGTTAGTGTCGGTTTAGCACATAGCACAGTTGCTAGGTTGTGATGGAAAAATAAAATGCATGGTGGTGTACAAAGCTGTTGTCATGCACTGCTTGTAAGTGTTATAACAGAAAAAAACAGTCTATCAAACTGTTTATGAAAGAAAAAGACAGAGACCCTCTCTTGCAATTGACACTGGTCTGTGTAAATGACTTCTATCACTGGCCATCTGATCCAATATACCAAAACCTGCATATTTAATAGAATTGCCACATATGCTTGATGTCAGCCTGCAACCAGTATTTATTTTCGATGTATCGGAAGAGAGGGACATCTGGTGTTGCATTTTTTAAACGATTCCTTACATAGCACATCATCTGCTGCAAGTGTTCATTCTCAGTCACTCATTATCCTTCCTTCCTTGTAGCCCCATGGATTTGTCACAGAACCTCTGTTACACTGTCTACATGGTATCAAGGTAGCATGCATTATAGATACTGTTTGTTAGTGTGGGAAATATCTAGAAGAAAAAAGAGGAAATTGCAAGTATTGGCGTAATACCACGTTCCTTTGCCGAATCAATTTCCAAATTAGGTCATAAGGGTGATTTTATTACTAGCTGCACATGCACTGTTAATACAAGACTTGCGATCAACATCTATATTCAGTGTCACGGTATTTGTGTGGAAGACCACATCTACCTGAAGCAATATCATATCTCAATTTATCAAGCATGTATAGTATTCAACATGGATACTGTTAGTGATAGTTGTTTCTGCCTGTAGAACCAAGTCCACTTTTTATGCAGGGCGACAGTAACATGGTCGTTGCGACCGCGCTTTTAACATCTGGTCACTTATAAGACGATCACATCACTCTTTCTGAGACACTGGTACCACTCGGAAGAAATACAAATGAGGCACGTCCATCCATCGTGGATATTCGCTCAATATTGTTTGGTGCCACCATTAATCAGCTTCAATGAAGTATTATACTTAGTAGGGGATATTTGATAGATTCGCAGTGATTGGCAGGTTTATAAAATTTGTGTTGTGGTGTAAAGTTACTGTGACCACTGATCCCACATGTTCAAAGAAAATGAATATGTTCGGTTGTAAGTGAGCTATTGATTTGATTTGGGAGATCGTGATTTCAATCTATTGATAGCCATGAGGAGGGTGAAGAATTTTACCTGCAAAATTATGTCCAGCCATAAGAGGAATATAGATATTGATATTTCCAGAGTAACTTCCAACGTAATTGCTAGTGGTGGGTTACAATGATGGTACTTCTTGTGTGATTGGAATTAAAAAAGTGCTGCAGCTGCTTAAATATTCCACACTGCCTTGTTGTCCTCAAATTGTTTAAACAAACAGTATTCCGTACATTGCAGTCAGTTTCCCCAACAAATTCTTCAATTAAATAAATTAACTATATTCCAGATATTGCCTTGTACCCCATAAATTGTTTAAACGCTTTCCCATATTGTGCAGTCTATTTCACAACAATTTCTTTATACAAATAAATAAACTATACACCGCCTAGTTTCAATAAATTGTTTAAATAAACAATATTCCACATATTGCAATCGATTCCCCACAAAACAGTCAATCATTTGACTCTTTTTCCCGCCAGTTTCCAGGTGTGATGTGGGAGGAGAGGACTGGTAGATTTACCAGAGTTGCATTGGTTAGTTAATTGATAGATTTAAGTAATTTGTCAATACAATTGATAGAGTGGGAGGGGGCCATTCGAGTAACTCAGGCCTGGAGGTGTACTTGTATCGGCAAGGTGAGTTCCCAAAGTGGTGGAGGAGGACGAGGGGAGGGGGAGGAGGAGGCAGGGTGGGAGGTTTGGGGGGGGGGGTTTCTTGGAAGTTCAGATTATTCTCAGGGGCTTACACTCCACTTAGAAAAACAATAGATTAAAGACCTGTCAATCAAAAGAGAACAATAGGTTAGTCTCTCAATATATGGTTGCCCTGAATGTATGCAACCCACACTAATGAAACGCCCCAGAACCTCTGTTACCCTGCTACTCTAAAAGTCAGCTTTTCGACATGGAGGGAATTTTGATTACTTTCTAAAATGGTCAAAAGTAATAGTGAACTACATATTTTAAATGAAGAAACGTGACATCCAGATACTCGTTACATTCTGTGTGTGCAAACGAACTTTAAAAAAGAAAATACTTCTAGTGTTTTCTTTCATCATGTGCAATGTATGAACTTAATGATGTATGAGTAGATTCTAAGTATAAAAAAAGAACTGTGAGTATGAAACTGTGCTATGATTATAGGAACACTCCGTGCAAGTGATTAGACCATGTGTGGTGCTAAGGAACGTAAACTGCATAATCACAGCAAGCAATTGACTGATGCATCAGTCAGTGATATTCAGTTTGTAGCTGATGACTTTATTTAGTTTCAGAGTCCCATCCAACGTCAATAGATATGTACTGTGTTAACGAAAATTGAATCTGTACTGTATGAGTTGTAACAGACTGTGTTTACATTCCAAGCTGCCAGTGACAGTTGTAATACTGGCATCGGAACATTGCAATTGCAGGTGTGCCAAATGTGAATTCAAAAAGCAATACAGACCCATTGCAACTGTAATGAATGCTGACCATAGTGTATACGAACAGAATGGGCTTCATAAGTGCGGTGATGGATAAGAAAGTAATAAAACAATGCTCTCTGTAGAACAATTAAAACAGTGAATGCCTACATCCCAGAAATGTACGAAATACTAGCCTGAGTAACTGCATCAAACTACACACAAAAATATTACCAACATATGCAAAATAACTGAAGGATGAGGGGAAAGTAATTATGACTCTTTTCAGTTAAAAGAACAATGCTGATAAGTGTATTAATGCTGTGTAGGTAACATTTCATGTTCATGTGTCAACATCAGTAGCTAAAAGATGGGCGCACACACCGGAAACTTCTGATTGATGTGGAGAGGGGGGGCGCAGCTGACTTCAGCAGCTGACCGCCAAAGGAGTGTGGTCCTGTCCCCACATCACCGCAGCTCACCAGTCAACCCATGTCGACCTACAAGCATCTATTCCTGTATTCTTAGTTAACATTGCAGATGCATATATCTAAAGACAAAACTCTTTGTGTATTTAGCTACAAGATTGTAAAAGCAATTATCCTACATATTTGCTACACGTAAACAGTTTACACATTACCTTCTCAATGAATATTGCTCACCATCACATTCTTGAGATCCAAAGAACAGTGTAATAAAAACTGTGGCAAAGACTTGTTTAAACAGACATGTGTTTGTGCCAGAATTTTAAAAACTTCTGAATGTGAATTTTGAAACATCCTTAACAACTTTAATAGCCTAGCTTGTAACTAAATTGGTAATTATTGTGCAAATGCTTGTATGAGAGCAGTCTCAAGACTACAGGCTGGTTTTTTAATCACTCTCGGGTTTTTCCCACTGCATATAACGTGAATGGGGGAATTAACAAGTATCTTGTCAGGGAATGTTATACACCACACTGTTTTCATTGGTTGTAGAAATGTAGGAGAAATGGGCCAAAAGCCATTAATATAGTGTCCACGTAATAACAAATAACAATAAAAACCTTGTGTTATAGCTATTGTTAAATAATAACTGATGATTTTTTAAAAACAGTTTTGCAGTCACAGTCATTGTAATAGTGTGTAGCTAACAATACTTGGTGAAATGGTTAGTTGACAACTACTTAAAGGAGATGTAATTGTAAACCCACCATCAATGTGAAAGTGTGTATCTGAAAGCGATATATGAAGCGGTTACTAACTCGTTAAAACAAATACAATTATGAACCCATAACTGATGTAAAAGTGTTCATATAAAAAAGCGTTATGAACTTGACTTTTTGTTTTCATGAGTGTGCATTGTGACAAACTGTGATGTGACTACTTAATGGACAGTATGTGTGGAATGCCTGTCCACAATACATCACATAATCGTGGTCCAGTCAATCCAGGGGGCCATTGTACTGTTTCTCTGGGAATGAGAAACATTTAAATATGGTTGATGTGAAATGTTTAGATAATAACACAACGTTTTATTACAAAAGAGTACATAAAAATATTGATTATATCACTGATTGTACTGGAGTCGAGATGAGGAGGGGAGGAGAAATGGAGTGGGAATAGTAGTAAGAAATGGTTTGAAAAAGGATGTGAAGAGAATAAGTGATATGATGATGAAGATAAAAATATCACCCAAGGAGACGACTGTAGAGGCAATACAAGTGTCTGCACCGCAGGTGGGTTGCACTTCTGAGGAGAAGCAAAAGTTTGAAGAGGAAATGCAGAAGCAGATGAGCAGGAAGAATGTGATAGTAATGGGGGATTTAAAAGCATATGTTGGAAGAGTAAGACAAGGCTGCGAAAGTATGTTTGGACCAGAGGGTTGAGGCTGCCGAAATGAGGAAGGTGAAAGACTATTGAAGTTCTTCAAAACTAGTCATGTTGTCTTAATGGGAATTCCGTGATCGTTCATTAAATAAAATATGGCGTTTTAGTCTTCAATCGCTATAAAGAATAGCGATCGAAGACTGAAACGACATATTTTATTGAAGTTCTGTCAAAGGGATGGCTTTCTGGTTGGGAACTCTTGGTTCAGGAAAAGAGAGAGCAACAAGATTACCTGTACAGTCAAGACTTAAAGAGAAAGCCGATAATTAACTACTTCCTCTATGGCAGAGACTGGAAAATGTCAAAGATGATGATGATGATCTCAATGCGATGCGTATGAAAAGCAGTATCGATATTTCATGATAATGAATCTATGTTTTGCAGTAAAAATACTGAGAACAATGAAAACAATATCAATAGATTTTCATAGTCTTTTACTCTGGTTTGAATTTTCGTATGAGAAAGATGTGAATGGATGTATCCTGTAATGTATTTCTGGTAAACATGTCGTTATTGATAAGCAAACTAATTATTTCTGTGGCATTAGCATCCAGGTAAGCATGAAAAATTAATTGTACATTTTTCAGAGATTGAAAAAGGGGACTACAATGCATGATATAATTAGTATTATTGGTAGACATTTGCAAGACAACAGATTCTTTTTTAAATTACTTCAATATTACATGGTGTAAAGCCAAAAGATGATGGTTTACAATTAATTTCTGGAAAAAACTGACAAAAGTCAAATTATTTTTATTCATTTTGCAAAGAGTAGTATCTATATCATAAGAAATTCATGTGGTTGTGCTTCATGGCTAAGTTTTTTCAAGTGACGAGGTTTTTCACAGTTAAGGAAGTGATCAGTGTTGAATTGAAAATACAAGAAGTGTTTCTCCAGACGAACCTACAAAAGTATAAATTGTTATTAATACTAAAAGACTTTCCATTACAACCCTGAAATATTTCTAAAAGTAAACGATTTAGGTGCTTCACACTTATATGGTCATTATTTATTTTAAGTCTATATAGACACACCAAAGTGATTTATTTATTAGGCACTTGAATGTGGAAAGCATAAACCAATCAAAGATAAAATCACTTGCCTGTGGAGTGAAGTTGTAGTGAATATGTTGCACGTAGCCTTATGCGATCTTATGATGTGCTATATTAACAGCATAATGTACTCACACCTATTGTTCAGTGACTCATACAAACACACACACACACCCCTTCGACGCTACAACGAATCTACACATGCATATATAAGCAAGAAATCATTGAGGCTCCAGGCAGAGTGAATTTCAAGTTCCTGTAATTTGTGTCAAAGTGAGGAAGATTACAAGCAGTTATTTTGTTTATTAAAAGCTGTAAAATGTGATTTGGCAGTTGATTATGATGCAGTTGCATTGTGTACACTAAGTTATGGATTTCTATAATTTTACATATAAACGCAGCTGTATAGAAAAATCGAAGTACATTCAGCTATAAATGGATCAAAAATGACATTGAAATAAAAGGAAATTCTGAAATTCAAAATTGTTAAAACAAACATCTTGTCATCAAAGTATGATTGAAATTAATGACAAAATAAAAAATGCCAAAATGTTAAAAACATTGTAAAGTGACTTAAAGAACCAAAATTAATTCCAACTGAACCAATAAAAAATGTTAACCTTTTTTGCTTAATTGTTATGTATGTGTACATCCAATCACAGCAAAGGCTACTTTCAAAGTTTTAACACTATAGTGTTGGGTTATTAACATCAATCAGTCTGGACATGATAATCATGCATCAATTTGAGTACTGGCGCACATACACATTGGAAGTATAACAAACTCTATTATTCTTTAATATACAGTGTTGAACTCATCAATAGTATGAGGTGTTATGATACATGTTTTTTTATATCATGTTATTCACCTGCCATAATTGCAGCTACTGAGAGGGTGATAAGAAAAAATGTTTCCCCATGTGATAAACAGATGATGGCCATAGATACTACTGCTGCGTAAACAGCATTAGCACAGAAACATAAGCATTATCCACTAAACACACCGAAAGGCTGGACATAAAATATGAGGTAAAGGGGGAAATGCTACATTAAGAAATTGTCAAATGAAATGATCAACAAACGAAAATGATTGCATACAATTTAAGAAAGAAAATTCGATGAATGAGCAAAAGAACAGAATTGGAAGTTCAACGATTTGTTTTCCTGTGTATCACACAACTTTCTTGCCTTTTATCCTCTGGCAGATCTTGTAACTCATTCCAGAATTTGCTGTTTGCTGTAGGAAGAATGCAGATAATTTCACAAAGAAGTTGCGATTTACATATGAAAACAGCAGATAAATTATATTTTCCTTTGCATCTTGGTGAACATAAGTTTTATTGATACAGCAACTTTGTGATGACAAAGTCATATATCTCTATGAACATTCTCAATGAGGTCAAGATTGTGGTTGAGGGATATAAGACACCATCACACCAATGTAACTTTCATGCATGATACAGAAATAGTCATTTTCTACTCGTGCCTTTACTGTTATAGCTTTAAGATATCTGTAATGCCTACTGCCCTCAAACGTAATTTATTTCAGATTGACTGAAATCTACACAAGTTGTAAAGTATATATGGACGACTATTCAAAGCCGTACATCAATTACCACTGTGTTTTTAACAGCTGCTCATTCTATATTGGAAGGCTCAAGTAGTACTTTCAGTTACCTTATGCTCCAAAGAGCTGT
This sequence comes from Schistocerca gregaria, assembly GCF_023897955.1. Lineage (NCBI taxonomy): Eukaryota > Metazoa > Arthropoda > Insecta > Orthoptera > Acrididae > Schistocerca > Schistocerca gregaria. The sequence continues at coordinate 358,841,918 of NC_064922.1, forward strand.
TCCTCACATGTACCAACAGCTAAACAACTAGCAAATATACATATCTATAACTGTGTGTGTAATGTAATTCTTGTTCTCGGTGTATTATTAGATACTAATGGGAAAAATGTGGAATTCAGGTACGTTAATAGCCCGTGTAACAGCTAGAATTAATCAAAATTAAGTGTGCAGTTTTAATGTAAGATAGTGTAGGGTACTGCATACTTTTGTATTCCTTATATATATATATATGTATATATATGTATATATATATATATATATTCTCCTGGAAATGGAAAAAAGAACACATTGACACCGGTGTGTCAGACCCACCATACTTGCTCCGGACACTGCGAGAGGGCTGTACAAGCAATGATCACACGCACGGCACAGCGGACACACCAGGAACCGCGGTGTTGGCCGTCGAATGGCGCTAGCTGCTCAGCATTTGTGCACCGCCGCCGTCAGTGTCAGCCAGTTTGCCGTGGCATACGGAGCTCCATCGCAATCTTTAACACTGGTAGCATGCCGCGACAGCGTGGACATGAACTGTATGTGCAGTTTGCGGACTTTGAGCGAGGGCGTATAGTGGGCATGCTGGAAGCCGGGTGGACGTACCGCCGAATTGCTCAACACGTGGGGCGTGAGGTCTCCACAGTACATCGATGTTGTCGCCAGTGGTCGGCGGAAGGTGCACGTGCCCGTCGACCTGGGACCGGACCGCAGCGACGCACGGATGCACGCCAAGACCGTAGGATCCTACACAGTGCCGTAGGGGACCGCACCGCCACTTCCCAGCAAATTAGGGACACTGTTGCTCCTGGGGTATCGGCGAGTACCATTCGCAACCGTCTCCATAAAGCTGGGCTACGGTCCCACACACCGTTAGGCCGTCTTCCGCTCACGCCCCAACATCGTGCAGCCCGCCTCCAGTGGTGTCGCGACAGGCTTGAATGGAGGGACGAATGGAGATGTGTCGTCTTCAGCGATGAGAGTCGCTTCTGCCTTGGTGCCAATGATGGTCGTATGCGTGTTTGGCGCCGTGCAGGTGAGTGCCACAATCAGGACTGCATACAACCGAGGCACACAGGGCCATCACCCGGCATCATGGTGTGGGGAGCGATCTCCTACACTGGCCGTACACCTCTGGTGATCGTCGAGGGGACACTGAATAGTGCATGGTACATCCAAACCGTCATCGAACCCATCGTTCTACCATTCCTAGACCGGCAAGGGAACTTGCTGTTCCAACAGGACAATGCACGTCCGCATGTATCCCGTGCCACCCAACGTGCTCTAGAAGGTGTAAGTCAACTACCCTGACCAGCAAGATCTCCGGATCTGTCCCCCATTGGGCATGTTTGGGACTGGATGAAGCGTCGTCTCATGCGGTCTGCACGTCCAGCACGAACGCTGGTCCAACTGAGGCGCCAGGTGGAAATGACAGGGCAAGCCGTTCCACAGGACTATATATATATATATATATATATATATATATATATATATATATATATATATATATGTATATGTGTGTGTGTGTGTGTGTGTGTGTGTGTGTGTGTGTATTTATTTTTTATATACTATTTATATACTATGTATTTTCTGATGAAATCCTTGCATTGTGAATTGTCTCTGGATGAATAAACTACTACTGCTACTACTACTAATGTTGAATGGTGTTGAATGGGAGCCTGTAAATGTGCATACATTGTTCTGTAAGGGTGTCAGTTATCAGTTTGTGGGATGGAGTTCCATGCCTGTTGCAATTGATCAGTCAATACAGGGACAATCAAAATGTGTGTGGATGACACTGGAGTTGTCTGATGATATCCCATATGTGCTTGACTTTAGACATATCTGGTAATCGAGTAGGCCAAGGCACCATGTCGACACTCTGTAGAGCATGTTGCATTACAACAGCGTTGTGTGGGTGAGAGTTATCCCGGAATGCTGGCAAGTTGAATCAGCAGAATGGGGTACAAATTTTCAAATTTTTCAGTCACTCTGTGTGGGATAACCATGGGAGGGCTCCTGCTGTCATACGAAATCTCACCACATGCCATAACTTCAGGAACATGTCCAGTGAGTCTAGCAGCAACACAGGTTCATTGCAAGCCCTCAACTGGCCTTCTTCCTACCAACACACGGCCATCACTGGCACTGACCAAGAATCAGCTTTCATCAGAAAACACAACATGCCTCCACTCTGCCCTCCAATGTGCTCCCGTTTGACATCTCTGTAGTCGCAAATGGTGGTGGTTTTTGCGTCAGTGGAATGCACGATACAGGGCATTTCACTCGGAGTTGTCCTTGAAGTACGTGATTTGTAACTGTTTGTTCTGTCACAGTAGCGCCAACTGTTGCTTACACTGCTGCTGCAGATGCAGTACGATGCACAGGAACCATACACTGAATATGACGATCTTCCCTCTCAGTAGTGTCATGTGGCCCAGTTTTCTGGCGATCGTGCATTCTCGTTACCACTGCTGCCAACAGTGATGTACAGTGGCTACAATCCTGCCAAGTCTTTTTAAAATGTCATAGAAGGAACATTCAGTTACATTACCTGGTTCAAGCTCAATGTTTCTAAAAAAAAAAAAAAAAAGCACTCCATCGTCAAGCCACGAGTGGCCTACCGGGACCATCCGACAGCCGTGTCATCCTCGGTGGAGGATGGGTATAGGAGGGGCATGGGGTCAGCACACTGCTCTCCCAGTCGTAAGATAGTTTTCTTGACCGAAGCCGCTACTATTCGGTCGAATAGCTCCTCAATTGGCACCATGAGGTTGAGTGCACCCCAAAAAATTGCAACAGCACATGGCAGCCCGGATGGTCACCCATCCAAGTGCCGATCACACCCGACAGCGCTTAACTTCGGTGATCTCACAGGAACAGGTGTATCCACTGCAGCAAGGCCATTGCTAAACTCAATGTTTCTAGGTAAGATATTCAAGTGATTAACATTGCAGGATGAAAGCTTAACGTAAGTGGAAGATAAGCCATTTCAAAACTGAAATGCAGGTATCCTTAATATGCAGTGTAACAGCCAGAATTAATCAAAATTAATCAAAGTTCTGTGTGCAATTAAATGTCACATTGTGTAGGGTACTGTCCACCCTTGTATTTGTAGGATACTGTACATCTTTATGTACAGGGTGATTCATGAAGATATGTAAATATTTTAATATGTTAGTCTACAAGCAAAAAAAAGGAAAAAGTTTATATAAACATAGGTCGGCAAATGTTTAGTTACAGAGTTTTGCCTGAAAATTAGCAACTTCACTAATGTGAAGCCAACGCAAAACTGCATGAGGTTAAAGTAAAGCACAGTATCCATTAATTTTGTTGTTATTGGTCTGGTGAATCTAATAAAACATGACACGGGCGTGTATCTGCAGTAGTTTTCCAGAACATCCAGAGAAGCAAAGATTATTATACAAGTAAATTTATTTAATTTCCATTAAGAATGTTAAAACGTTTGTGTAATTGTTGGAAACCGTTGGTGAGTTGTTTCCATCGTTACCTATCCTTGAAACGAGTTACTTTTCGGTATAGTACAGTGAAATATTATAATAACAACAGTGTATTTAAGTGAACCCACCTGTAAATGTTGTAGTTTGTGGCTATTTATGAAATAGGATACCTTTCAAATTTACAACAGGGAAATATGCCTAAATGTTGTTGATTTATGGCAAATGTGATGGTAATACAACTTCTGCAGGTTATGAGTATGTTATGCAACTCGGAGCATCCCGAATGCACAAACCATTAATGGAGTATTTCGAACGTTGCGGGAGACTGGTTCTCTACCTAGCATTCGTAAGCAGTACAAACGCTCGATACGTGAAGAATATGATGAGGATATTATGGATGTTGTTCGACATAGCCCACGTACCAGGACACAACGTATCTCTCAATGATTAGGTATTTCAGAATCTAAGGTATGGCGAACACTGAAGTCCAATAATATGTTATCCTTATCATAAACAAAAAGTGCATCATTTACATCCGGGAGATTCAGCCCTTCGCTTGGAGTTGCGCAACTGGTCAAATGCTAATCGGCAGTTATATAAATACAATTTACTTACTGATGAGGCACAGTTTACTCGAGATGGTATAAACAATTTGTATAATGAGCACATATGGCCTGCAGCAAATCCACATGCAACGGTGCAACCCAATTTTCAGCAGCGATTTAGTGTAAATGTGTGGTGTGGTATAATCAACACACTTTATTGGACTGTTCATTATATGGAAATAATCATATTAATTATTTTGTATTTTTGAGCCATGTCATTATATTTTCTAGGTAATCCTATGATATTTTCATTCTGATGAAGACCGCCTTGGAGCTGTCGAAACCATGGTCAATTTGACAACAATTATATGCAGCCGAGTTGGCTATATGCACATTCTGTAATTAAGTTAATGCATGATTGTTGGACTTAAGCCTATAACAATGTTTAAAATTTCATTCATTGTGAATGTATTGTGAAACTGTACATATACTGTACAACTTTCTTAACACTCAGCTTTGTTTTTCCCAGTTTCACATGAAATCACATGTGCTATGGTATTAGTAAAAGCAGATTTTCTGACACATTTATACAGTTTCAGTTAATGTTATTATCATCATTTTTCCAAAATTTAATTCTCTGAAAAATTTGTGCAATTGTCTGGAATTTTAAAAAGCAAATTGGGCCAAACAGTTCGTAAATTAAAGTTTTAACGAAATTACTTCTTTGCTTCTCTAGATGTTCTGGAAAACTACTGCAGTCACCAGATCAATAACAACAAAATAAATGGGATCGTGCTTCACTCTTCATATTAGTTAAGTTACTAAATTCCTGGCAAAATATTTTATTAGCCATAACTCCATAACTAAACATTTGCAGATCTATGTTTATATGAACTTTTTCTTTAGTTTTACTTGTAGAATAACATATTAAAATATTTGCATTTCGTCGCAAATCACTCCATAAATGTGAATGTGTGTCTGTGTGTGTGTGTGTGTGTGTGTGTGTGTGTGTGTGTGTGTATATTTATTTGTTTTTATATGCTATGTATTTTCTGGCAAAATGAGGTGTTGATAATAATGTCTTTGTCGCCTTAAAGACATTCTTGACTAACATCAACTCACCATGTCCAGTCTCAAAGGTAACTAATGATCATGATCTTTCTAGTGTGTCTTTAAGGCAAATCTGATTAACATAAGAGTAGTTGCGCTACTAGCGCCACCCTTATGTGACTAGTGAGAAATCCGAGTAAACATCATCTTTAAGATGTAGAATCCACTCACCAACTTCTGTTTCTGTCGCACAACTTCTCTTGGTGTTAAAAGTTTTTGGCTGTCAGTGTAATCGATGTGATAACTGAATAGCATAGGTAGTGGAAATATACTGGTAGCCTCCGTGACATTGCATTGACTCATCTGTAAATAGTAGTTCTAGGTGTAGTATGGGGATAGAATTGCTTCAGTGTCCTCATCCCCTAGGCCAGTAGTTCCTAACTGAAAGTTAAATATGCCTCAAGGGTAAAATGAAATTTTCTGAGGGGTAAAAACGAAAGGTTGCGAGTGTGTTCTAGTAAGTTATGTTAAAAGAGAATATTATCACTATTTCATAATACTGTCATATTGATTAAATAAGTTATCAATAATTAATTAATTCTTTTGTTCATATAGTAGCACTAACGTGTGGCACCATATGACAGGGGTACACGTGAAATTTGAGTATGAACAGCGTCTTCCTCACATAGTTAACCCACGACCAAATACTTTGTACTTTGTTCCATGCATCTGTGACAGTAAAATTGAGACATATGTGTCACTCATGCTTAATGTGTCACTCATGCTTATCTCATCTGTAGACAGTTCCTGCAATGAACCGAAAACTGCTTTATTATTTACTCATAAACGAAAAACGAAAAAGCTGAAAATGGTGGCGTAATATCTCGATTCTGTGGAATAACATGTTCAGAAACATTATTTAGGTCATTGTTAAGCGTGAAACACCCCACTGTGCAAGCTCTTATTTGCCAGATGTCCTGACAGAATGTAAAGGATGTCAGCTCGGAGAGCATGAGATGGCAAGTGAGCATCTCCACTTGCTGTGAAGTGCCTGTCATGCTTTTGCATTGTGGTATTGGCAGTGCCTTGGAAGTCACAGTGCAAACAGTGCAGGTGATAATGTCAGTGGCAGAAGAACTAAATACTATATGAGAACTGTCATTCTGTAATGTCAAGTCAGTGCATGAATACATATTGTGATCTATTTTGAGCTACAGGTTAGGAGAGATCTGTTCATCACTAATTGTAAATGGAATTGTACAGTAGAAATATTGCGTTTATAATACGAAGAGTTACTGGAAAACTGACAACATCATTTTAATAGCTGTCATTCCGCATTTACTTCAATGAAATTGTCCATTTTTAAGTAGGCACATCATGGTCTAGTGCAATGTTTTCCAAGCTCTCTGAGACTGTTAACCCTGAGCGTAACGCGACCCCAGCGATCATAATTAATCTTTAGAATGAAAAAGAACTTTGTTTGAACTCTTTCATTTTTAAAATAACGAAAGATAAATGATATTTAGTTACTATAGACGTCTTACTACAGCATGAACTAATGAGCCAATGAGATAGTTGGTGTTATCTATTTCTAATATTTTTTTTAGTTATGATGTAATCCTCAGTGCATCAAGATTACTAGCTACAACTATTTCTCAAAAAGGGAAGCTATCCACGCTGAGGCAGACACTTGTAACAAAACACTACTTCTCTCTCTCTACCAACATCTGTTTCCTTCACACCTGCACCTCATTTGAAAACACCGAATTAAAATGTGCGCCCAATAACTAGGCCTGCTGTCTGTAAATCGTTCGATAGTTGGACTCTTTATGTCTGAACTGGCAGAAATTGAAAAATTTTTCCTGTCAGTGCTTTGTGTCTGACCACTGGTACTACTACTACTACTACTAATAATAATAATAATTATAATTATAAGAGTATTGTATAAGACCTACAGCAGTGAGATATCTATTACAATGTTGCTGCTGTGTTGTGCTGTCAATTAATTCATTTATTGTTTCAAAAAGAATAATGAGGGAACATCTGTTGAATTGTGGCAACTATATACAACTTGGATAAGGCATTTTCCTGAGATAATGAAGCATATATGTAAGGGGAACGTACTGTATGAGGAAGATATTATCCACATATTTGTTATGATAACTGTAATGCCCACCACATTCTGTCACACATTAGTGCTAATATTTGAAAAAATTAATTATTGGTAACTTCAATTACCAGCATTACAGTATTATGAAATAGGATAACACTAATGATCTATCAAAAATAATTTAGTTTTATAACTGAAATACAGTTGAACCATCTTTTTTTGCCTCTCAGGAAATTACATTTTACCCCCAGGATGGGAATTAGTGTCTAAGAGGACGATCAGATGAGATATTTATGTAACATTGTATGGAAACATAAATGAGTATTCTCAAATGAACTGGGAATAATAGGATATTACATTTGTCTATTTAAAATAAAAGACCTAAACCATTCTTTTATAAACACTTCTCTGTTTAAATTAAAAGACGAAAAACCATTCTTTTATAAAGTCTAACCTCTACTTATAAATTTAAAATTTGTGTTATAAGAGAAAATCAAATCGATGAACATAGTGTAAGTGTTTACAAGAAACTGTTGTTGGTTGCTATAGAGGTACAGACAGAGTATATCTGATCTTAGACGTGCATACTCTCAACCACCATATCTAAACTGATAGCGATAGATAGACCTATGTGTATTGATGAATTGCTAGCTCGATTTGAAGAAGCCAAATATTTCAGTTCGAGGGATTTAACACTGGATATTGGCAAATGAGCTTACATGAAATTCGTAACGCTACAAGCCTCCTTGTTTGACAAAACGTCATATCAGTTCGAAGTACTGCCTTTTGGCTTAAATATTTCAATTTCGGTATTTATTCATGCTTTAGATGAAGCTTTGGGGGAAAGAATTATTACAAGAATTGATTATTTATGCAGATGATATTTTAATAGTGTCCAAGACATGGGAAGAGCATTGTACTTTATTAACAAAAACTCTGCAGAAGTTTTATGAGAATGGTATTACCATTAAACTGTGCAAATCATACACTCCTGGAAATTGAAATAAGAACACCGTGAATTCATTGTCCCAGGAAGGGGAAACTTTATTGACACATTCCTGGGGTCAGATACATCACATGATCACATTGAATGAACCACAGGCACATAGACACAGGCAACAGAGCATGCACAATGTCGGCACTAGTACAGTGTATATCCACCTTGTGCAGCAATGCAGGCTGCTATTCTCCCATGGAGACGATCGTAGAGATGCTAGATGTAGTCCTGTGGAACGGCTTGCCATGCCATTTCCACCTGGCGCCTCAGTTGGACCAGCGTTCGTGCTGGACGTGCAGACCGCATGAGACGACGCTTCATCCAGTCCCAAACATGCTCAATGGGGGACAGATCCGGAGATCTTGCTGGTCAGGGTAGTTGACTTACACCTTCTAGAGCACGTTGGGTGGCACGGGATACATGCGGACGTGCATTGTCCTGTTGGAACAGCAAGTTCCCTTGCCGGTCTAGGAATGGTAGAACGATGGGTTCGATGACGGTTTGGATGTACCGTGCACTATTCAGTGTCCCCTCGACGATCACCAGAGGTGTACGGCCAGTGTAGGAGATCGCTCCCCACACCATGATGCCGGGTGTTGGCCCTGTGTGCCTCGGTCGTATGCAGTCCTGATTGTGGCGCTCACCTGCACAGCGCCAAACACGCATACGACCATCATTGGCACCAAGGCAGAAGCGACTCTCATCGCTGAAGACGACACGTCTCCATTCGTCCCTCCATTCAAGCCTGTCGCGACACCACTGGAGGCGGGCTGCACGATGTTGGGGCGTGAGCGGAAGACGGCCTAACGGTGTGTGGGACCGTAGCCCAGCTTCATGGAGACGGTTGCGAATGGTACTCGCCGATACCCCAGGAGCAACAGTGTCCCTAATTTGCTGGGAAGTGGCGGTGCGGTCCCCTACGGCACTGTGTAGGATCCTACGGTCTTGGCGTGCATCCATGCGTCGCTGCGGTCCGGTCCCAGGTCGACGGGCACGTGCACCTTCCGCCGACCACTGGCGACAACATCGATGTACTGTGGAGACCTCACGCCCCACGTGTTGAGCAATTCGGCGGTACGTCCACCCGGCTTCCAGCATGCCCACTATACGCCCTCGCTCAAAGTCCGTCAACTGCACATACAGTTCATGTCCACGCTGTCGCGGCATGCTACCAGTGTTAAAGATTGCGATGGAGCTCCGTATGCCACGGCAAACTGTCTGACACTGACGGCGGCGTTGCACAAATGCTGCGCAGCTAGCGCCATTCGACGGCCATCACCGCGGTTCCTGGTGTGTCCGCTGTGCCGTGCGTGTGATCATTGCTTGTACAGCCCTCTCGCAGTGTCCGGAGCAAGTATGGTAGGTCTGACACACCGGTGTCAATGTGTTCTTTTTTCCATTTCCAGGAGTGTATTTTGGCACAGAGGAACTTAAGTTCTTAGGGTGTGTTGTAGGTATATGTGGAATAAAACGCACTCCTGAGGGCTAAAAGTTGTAAAGGATTGTCTGGAACCTCAGGCAGTGAAACAGGTGTGTTCTTTCCGAGGACTAGCACCCTTTTATCGTCGCTGCATGCACAAGCAAGTAATGGACGCTCCTAGACTGTTAACATTGTTACAACAAACATCAAGACATATATGGGACAAAAGGACATCAAAAGCTCTTAAGAATATTAAGCAAATCTTAATAAATGCACATATACTGAGTCATTCTCTGATGCTTAAGGCACTTAAATTACCAACAAATGCAGTGTTGCTTCATAATCGTTTCAAGAGGAATGAAATCCTGCAGATGAAGAGTATGGAACTATCGCTTTCGCAAATAGGAGCCTTAATAAACATGAGTTAAATTATGTAGCTGCAGAAAAGAAGTTACTAGCTATGGTTTGGAGTATTTGCAAATTTCAAACATTGATTTGGGGTTCAAAAATATTATTATTTACTCTGACCACCAATACCTTACAAGAATCCCAAATACAAATTAATTGCTAAAAGGGTTATAAGGAACAAAAGAACGATCGCTTTAAGAATGCAGAAGGCAATAAAAACAGATATTTTAGCATTACATTTCTGCCATGGGAACAGGCATAATTTTCATCAGGTGAGAGAACATTGTGGATGATAACTGATGATATTTTATTCTAGAGATCAAATACTACTGTATCCATTTGCAAATTATGCACACCATAAAGTATTGATGAAGATCTAATATGGTTTATTCATAAAGGATATGGATATTTCAGTATACACAGGTTCATAAAGCACATAAATAAATTTCATTACTTTAAGAACAAATCAGAAAATAGTAAAGCTACAATGGTCTTTTGAATTTATGTCAGAAGTCTACAGAAGATAATAGCCATCAACACTATAAGTGATATCCAATAATACCAAAAGGATTACAAGATTTAGCTGTTGGCGATTTTTTTTGGAGAGCTACCTACAGGCTGATGAGGGGTCATCTACATTTTTGTACTTATAGAATGTCATCGAAGTACATAAAACTTTATCCTATCGGACTGGTCAACTGAAGTTTAAGTAATAAACTGTTTAAGAGACTGTTTTATTTTGAGGATATGCAGCGAATAATTACCAACGCCAAACAGGAGCTTATTTTGGTGCGGAGTGCAAGTGATGCGAATTCATTCTCTCAAACAGCTGCAGAGAATGTTCAAATCAAGATTAATAACATAGCGTGGAAAATGCATCATATCACCGTTGCTGAAGAGGAGTGCTTGAAGCTCTTAAAAGTTCTGAATGCCAATCATGGGAGCTTTTTGAATACCCAGACCTACCTACAGCATTCACACATAATTAGGCTATTAAAACATCAGTGCAGTTGGAAGCACCTCGATTCATCATACTCGAATTTCAAACTCAAACGCTTGGTAATGTATCAAAGGACTCAACTGAATTTGACCACTGCAAGTTAACTAACGCCAGAGTCTACTTGAATTCAGAATACTACCCATACGAGAATCTACATCTACAGTTGGACAGCAATGTATACAGTCTGGCATAAAATAATTTAGAAAAAAAGTAAAGCTACTACAGTCTTTTGAAGCATACCAGGAGGCTACAGTAGATAATAGCCATCAACACCATAAGTGATATCCAATAATACCAAAAGGATTACAAGATTTAAGTGTTGGTGATTTTTTTATATAGCTACCTACAGGTTGAGCAGGGGTCACCTACATTTTTGTACTTACAGAAAGTCATTGAAGTGTATAAAACTTTATCCTATCAGACAGGTCAACTCAGGTTTAAGTAATAAACTGTTTAAGGGACTATTGTAAAGATGTAGGTATGACTTGTAACTCATTACGGATAATGGATCGCAGTTTACAAACAAAAACTTCGAGGAATTTCTAGTGTGAGAAGGAATAAGATATATATAGTCTGTCCAAAGCCCACTTTGTGAGCTCTGGTTACTTTCTGTGAATACTGAGGTATCTGCAGTCGCACTAAACCCGCGAAGTTGCCAAACATTCACCCCACACAACACTTCCTGCACGCAGTGAGCTACAGTTGCACTCAGCCTGCTGTCCTGTGTGATCATTTCTCTGTGTCTTTCTGTGTGTTCGTTTCTACGGTTGTAGAAGTTATTCTTCTTCTGTTTGTTGTTATTGTTCATCGTTTTTACTGTTATTCGTTGTGTAATACTCAATTATGTCAGTAGGAAGTTCTTCGAAAGTTGTAAGTGGAAAAGTTCGACGCTGTTCTCATGGCCAGCAGTTGCCATATGGGCACAGTTAAGAGAAATCTCTATTGGTCGACCGTGGCCAGGGAACATCGGCTGGAAAGTAATTTTCAGTGTCAATCAAATTCACCACCAGCCATATACTTCAAGATATTTTATTTCAAAAGGTATCAGTTTCAGCACTTCATTTTGCCATCTTCAGGCCCCATCTGCTTCTATCCAAATAAACTAACTTGACGTATAGCGCCATAAATTACTGGCTATTGTGTATTCTGGTCATGATGCAATTGTGCTTTAAAAGCATGTAATATTTAATTTCTAATGTTACGTCTCATTTACATTTTAGTAACAGGACATAATAGAAAAGTTATTATGAAAAAATATTTTTAAAAACATTACACTTACCGAGTTTCAAAAACAGCTCCTAAAATCGGATCCCACGTATAAATAATCAAAATAACACTAAACAAAATTAGAAGAATGTATTAAATAGGAGAAAACATAATATAGTTTCAAAATATGTATAATTTAACTTCTTCCAGAAAGTTATAGAATTTCTGTGTGTTTCTTTGCTTGAATCCAAGAAGCCTGTTATAGAGTGTTCCTGTGGAATTAATTTCTGACATAATAAAAGTTTATCCATTGTGGATTAGGAAAACTGCGATTGTAATATGAAAAAGGTTTTCAGAAATTACACAATGTTAACTGAAGTACATTTATTTGAAAAGGCGACTGGCTGTGGTAATTTCTGAAAACCTTTTCCTTATTTCTGACAGCTTGGTTTTGTGTCATTTAAGAACTACCTCGCATTTTCTTAGCAGTTCCGTCTTTGAATCAGTGTTCAGTGTTATTTCTCTCTGACAGTTGTCATTCTTCACAAGCCATTGCGTTTAAGCATGACGGTAGAAGCTTTCATAGCATAACACTAAACCAGCTCTTCTTCAAGATCTTCACCTAAACAAGTATATCTGCCTCTTTTTGTTTTTGCTGCTTCATCAGGTGCACCGAAGTGCTTGCTGGATACACTGGTAAGAGTTGTCGTTGGAACATTGAACTGTTCGCTGGTGTATTGAATCATATTATTTTTCTTCCTTTTGTTTTCTTATATATAAGCTATATGTAAACTAAATGAGCTATAAACGAAATACACCGTCAAAAGTAAATTAACAAGTTGTTTTATGGAAAGGATGATGTTTTGACACATCGTTAAATATCTGTCTGGAACAAAGTAAGAAATCGGCTCAACAATTTGTTAATTCATGTATCTTTAGTCTTCTGCTTAGGGTAGTGGTAGCATACAGATGTATGCTTGGATCTGTCTTACAAGCAAATAATGAAATTGCGTATTTTAACCATTCATTAAAAGTACTATGAAAAGTTATTAGAAAAGGAATATTTATTCGCGTGGTTATAAGTTCATCTCCTATCTGTTCATCATTTCACTCGCCGCCGAGATCCTGCATCAAGAGGCTCAGTGCAGACATGAATAATTAATGCTGTTTTTGGAGGAGCGTTCCTGCATCAACATTGTCACACTCAAGAGTAAACACAATGGAATTAATGTGAAGGTAATGACTCAGACTCAATAGGCAGCAAATTGAACTTGGTTTACTTATACTAAAAATATTGTGCTTCATGTGTTTAAGAACTTAGATTGACAATTTCAGTGGTTGCGATGATTATTTGGTACCACACACTACTGGAAGCAGCAGTATGTAATGCAAATTATGCTTATTGACCTTGAATGTAATGATATTCAAGGTCTGTTGATATTGGCATCAGTTAAAGTTTACCCAAGATTGTGCACAGATTCATAAATTACCTTCAAAATTTTCTCAATTATTGTTCCAATCATTTTTTTCCAATTGTTTAAGCAATAATTAATCCATTTCCACATCCCCATGCAATGGCGACCATTTAAAAGATGTCGCTAAGCAAAATATGAACAGACTTTTCAATTGTCAAGATGAAATTTTTTCAGACAAATGATTCATATTATTGTTACAAGTAGCTAATGAAACTCTCATTGTCTTTGTTATGAGTCCACAAGATTAGAAAAAATAAAACCATTGAAAGAGCAAATAAATATTAAATTCTACCTACTAATGAGACGAGCCGGGAGCGCTGATTTCAGCGGTAAAGGTAGAAGCTGTTACACTGCATGCTTAATGGAGGAGCTTGGCGCCATCTCTCTGGCAGTAGATAATCTTTTTTCCTTCAAATTAATATGTTTTTTTACAGAAACTGCATTTCTACAGAAGAGACGAAAAAGTTATCATTAAAGTGCAAGATAAATCATTTAAATTCTGTAAGATTCAAATGTTCTAAGCACTATAGGACACAACATCTGAGGTCATCAGTCCCCTAGACTTAGAACTACTTGAACCTAACTAATCCAAGGACATCACTCACATCCATGCCTACGCCAGGATTCGAACCTGCGACTGTAGTAGCAGGTTCCGGACTGAAGCACCTAGAGCCATTCAGCCACAATGGCCGGCAAATTCTATAAGACTGAGTCAGATAATAACCAGGTTCATTAGTGAATATGCAACTAAACCTACTTAATTTGAAAAGTACTGATACAGACAAAATTTCATTTTTGAACATGTTATTTATAATTTTGTTAAAAACTATTCACAATGGAGTCAAAGGAAATGTCCATTGTTGGAAATTCATTACAAAATGCAATATGCCAAGATGTCGGAAAGCCGAGCTTGCCAACAGTTGAAAGTAACGTGCCACCTCATGAACTGGCAGATGGCAACCAAAACAACGAGGTCGGCGTCCAACTATCAATAAATAATGAAATTGGTAATATAACTAATCGTGATGTCACTATGACGCTCGATCAGACAGTTTCTCAGTTCTGACAAGGAAACATTTTCTCCAATAGTGAAACTGAAGGGCGCAGCAGCGAAAATTCCTTGCTCACGACATCGTGAATGCAAGAACGGAAAACAGTTCGTAAAAACAATTTGAATACTAGTGAGACACACAATTTGACAGAACTCATGCAACAAATAACACAACAGTTGACAAAACAGCAGGAATTTCAGGAAAATGTAACACAGAAACATAAGGATACGACACAGCAGTTTACAAAACATCAGGGAAATATAGGACAAGATGTTACACAGCAAAATCAGGCATTTAACGATTTCAAGAATAGTATTAGTCAACAATTCAGAGAGGTGAGCAAAACTATACGCACTGAACTATCTGATGAACTATCTGGGAAGTTGAAAAAGTTAGGTGAACAACTAAAATAAGAAATAATTACCGATATATCCTGCAGTATAAATACTTTCACGGAAAGAGTATCATCCGTAGACGATAAACAGCAACAGCTTGCAGGTGGGTTACAAAATCTTTGTGAAGCATATTCTCAAATTCAGGAGATGCAATCCCAAGTGGATGCGTCGGTAAAAAAAGTGATGGATGCAATCAGTGAGCTGCAAGACAGGTGCAAAAGCTTACCTACAGAAGAATAAAAGTCAAGTCTAAGAATTGACCTGTTAAGTTTAGAGTCAAAATTTGCCAAAAAACAGAGAGATAAGTTAGGCGCAGCTGTAAAAGAAATAACTGAAAAAGCTGAAGCCGCCATGTTGGACAAGATCAGCAACCTTGCTGAAAAGGTAGTTTCAGAGTGCAAGATTTATGTAGATACAGTATAAGAAGCTCGAAAAGAGAAGGAAAGTCAATTTCTAGCTAAAATAGATTGACATTCCAAAACAACATTTGACAGAAAACAAACCCATGCTTTTAAAGAAGTTAGGTACTTTTGCTGGTTACTCACAATACTTGCGTACCCCGTCGAACGAAAATAGCGGTGGTTACAGAATGCTACAACACTCGCCGGCAGTCGGGCAAGCAAGCAAGTTGCCATGCGCTACGCCACAAACGAAAATAAACACGTCTGTCACTGACAGCTGTCAAGATTACTTGCCGATGAAGGCTTACTTAGGCATCGACAATTTCCGGTATCTATCTCTGAAGGGAAAAGAACAAACCCTGTAGTCTTTATCAGAGCATTTCAAAATGTTTTCCTCGTGCCTGTACCGAAGCCCAGAAAAATAGATTTGTTTTTGGATACACACAGGGTGATGTTCTTCTACGGGCTATGGACATGGCGGAATGTTGCCACTACAATTAACAGCTTGAGAGAGTCTTTCTGGATGAATGTTGGTCTGAGGCAGTGTAAGAGAGGCTCAGACGTGAAGTATTCTACATGGAAGCTTAAGGAGCTATTCTGAAAAATACTTGAATAAAACCAGATTCTGGACAAACCTGGTATATCAAGTAGACGTGCTGAAAATTTTGAAGAGCCGTCTACCTGGCCACATATGGGAAATATTCATCACCATTCCAGAACACGACATCAAATACTTTGTATCTATACTGGACTCAATAGATTTGATATACGAAGAGCGACCAGTACAGCCCAAGCCTTTTAATGTGCAGATAGTGCCACAGGGATTTACAGACCAACAAGTGAACAACGGATTCGTAGTACAACACGGATTGCAACTTTACCCCCACAGATCTATGGTATCAGTAATGGTAATCACAACGACAATGTCAAAAGCCGTAAATTCAAGGGCGGGTATAAAAGATATAGGCAAAAATTTAACAAAAATAACTGCAATGGCAAGTAGCATATGGCCAGCCTATACTATATGTATACACACAAGGTACTGGCAATAGTCAAACGTTCGCTTGGCAAATCAAAGCAGTCCCAGACAGCAGAATAATCCACAGACAGCAGAATTCGGCCAGCAAAGTTACGCACATGTTCCGAATAACACGCAGAGGCAAAGAAAATTTCTGCCGAGAGCCTCACAGCATACTAACTGGCGTAACCAAACACCAACAGTACATATAGGAGAAGTTGCACTTAACCCAGAGGCCAGTGCCACCACGTCGGCATAAAACTTGAAGCGGTCACGGTAGGCCCCCGTTCTGTGACCTGGGAGGAGAGTGGGGGCATGAGCTTGATCGACATTTGCTTCATCAGATACAATCAGGCTAGTGATGTGAAAGATGATATGTACTTAAGTAATGAGAATACACGGGAAAACTTGACAGAGGGCAAAGTACAAGCTACTATTAAAACCAAAATCTTTTCCTTGATGTACCCATTTTGCTTCACACACTATGACTAATTTGATGTCACAGGGATTCTTTCATGAAATGAAGAAACGTGGGTGTGTACTACCAGTGCAAAATTGCAAGGTACAAACTGCGACTGGTCAGAAATCGAAGGAGTCAAAATGCAAGTTTTAATCCCTGTCCAATTAGAACAGTTTTCTGTACAATGCAATTTTTTGATAGCAGAGAAATTTATAGCTGATAGTACAGAAATTAACAGTTGACAGTTTAATCGGTATGGATACGTTTAGGACATACCAAGTACAAATTGATACAGGCAAGAGCCAATGTCATTTTGCAGTAAATAACCAATCATTTGCAATAGCCCTAAACAGGGGAAGTACTGATAGATGTAAAACTGAAATTAGTCATGACTTTGAGGTTCAGTTGGTAAATCCTATATCATGTTTATCCACACATTTTGTACCCACAATGCAAGTATATCCCCACGATATGTTTGCTCTACTTCAAACCCTATACAATGGACAGAGCGATTAACAGGATGCTTGAATGGGTGTAATACAACCATTATTTTCCCCTTATTGTAGTCCGATTTTGCCTGTCAGTATGCCAGATGGCTAGGTGCGCTTTTTCCTCTATGTACCTAACATTAATAACATCATTGTACCGGTAATAAAACACGTCCAGACAATTTAGAGGAACATCTTATGAAATTCCATGATGCTAAATCTCTTCCTATAATTGATCTCTGGCCCTCCTATTGTTAATAAAACTTACCATTTGGATTGAACATAAGTGCAGGTGTACGTATCTCTGCTCTGGACAAAGTGCTAGTACTGGAACTGTTGAGTAAGGTAATAGTATACATGGATGGCCTTTTAGTCGCCGCACCCACTTGGATAGACCACTTAAGATTAATTGAATAATTATTGAAGCTCTTTTCCGAACATGAAGTAACAGTAAATCTCAAAAGATCTACTATTTGACAAGAAAAGGTAAACATTTTAGGACACATAATCTCTTCGGAAGGCTTACTGCCAGATCCTAAAAAAATATTGATGCCAATAGGAACTGTCCTGTTCATCAAAACAAGAGTCAGTTAAAGGGTGTAAACACATGGAGTAATTGCAGCAGGAAGACACACACTGGAGAATGGTAAAAGTGAAACTACTGCATAATAGTGATTAAAGTTAAAAAGGTTTTTCACTATTCACAATGGTGTTCCTTTCCATAGGAACCATCTCGAACAAGAACAATGGGGCATGTGTTTCCCAGAGGAATATGTGGATGATCTTATCTTGCACAGACACAATACTTGGAGCCATTATGGTACTGCAAAGTGCACTGAAGAAATAGATAAATATTGTTATTTCTCTAACCTTAGATGAAGAGTACTACATGTGGTAAGAAAGTGTATTGTCTGTCAGAAGACAAAATGTTCTAACAGCTCCAAACAGATTGAACTACATCCCATTGTGGGTAAAAAACGTCTAGAAAAGGTATCTTTGGATGAGGGTGGAGCCTATCCGAGAGGCAAGGATGGCATAAAGTATTTAGTAGGTCTATATGATATTGTCACCACATATGTAAAACTGTATGCTGTACTGAATACTAATGCCTTTAAATTATAAGATGAATCAAAGAGGATTAATTTGCAAGAGTAGGAAAACCAGAAGTCATGCTAGCAGATAATGCCTCATATTTTGTTGGATGTAAATGGAAAGAGTTTGTAGGTTATAAGCAAATTAAACACATTTTAGAATCCAAATTTCAACACAAAGGATCCTCCATAGAAAGGATGTTTAAGGAATTCAACAGATTTATAAGGACCTATATACCTTATAAACATACCAAGTGGACTGAATATGTCACTCCCTTCTTACAAGTTGAAGTCACTACATATATATGGGGTGTCCCAGCTATCTTGTCCACCCAAAATATCTCTGGAACAATAACAGCTATTGGAAAACTACTTTCACCGGTATCAATGTAGGGCTGGGGCCCATGAATGTACATATTTGGAAATATTCTAAAACGAAAGCATATGTGTTTTTTAACACAAAATTATGTTTTTAAATGGACCTCCTATATTTTTTCTTCAGCAATCCATAGCATGACAAAGCACATACACAATGGCATTGGCTGCATCGCAATATTCCCATTACATCCCGAGATATTGAGACATGAAGCTGACGCTTGAAACACCCGACATGCGCTGCTAGCGCACATCCTGAGGCTCAGGCGTGAACCCCATGCTACCCGTAATCGCGATGTGATTGACATGTGTAATCACACCTCCATACTTATCAAGAGGTCTGAAACGAATAATACGGTCTGCTGCCATCAACTCTCATAAGCACATAATGGTATCCCTCTTCCACGTTTTACGTAGCTACGTACACAATGTAAACCAGTACTGATAGGTGTACACCCGTCAAGTTGTCTTATTTATACTGCACTCCCAAAATGAGGTTTATCTAATGCGTTATACGACCCATTGTGCCTGTCGCGCAGGGCCTGGCTCTACCTAGTCAAGTGTCCAACGAAGTTCCCACTACTGCCACAGTTACCACTTCGCCTAGTTTATGATTCGCGACCCAAGCAAACTCCTGTACTCCACCACCCTCCGAGCATAACATTTGTTGTTGCTTTGGTGTGCAGTACACTGCTTGCCAGTGTAGTCGTGCATCATAGTAATCGAGTGACGGCACGGAGGTAGTACACATTGTGAATAAACGTTGTGTTGTGGAACCTATACTGTACCATATAATGTACACACATGAAGATATGGTAGAAATGCAGCTGATATATGGAGAATGTACGTTGACAGGAAATACGTTAAGAGATTGCTTGTTTGTTGATAGTACTGTTAGCGAACATTATGATTATTAAGTTAAAATGTCTGTTTTCTACACTACTCTACATACCTGTACTGTACCCTGTTGTAGGTGGACGAAATGCTGTTCAGGTAGAACGACTGTACAGAAGACGATTCCCTGACAAGCCATCGCCTTCGCGCGGGATGTTTGGTCGTCTCACATCTCGTCTATGTGAAACGGGAAGCTTAAATCCAAGATCTCGACATCGTCCTAGAACACGCACTGATGAACGTGCTGAAGTTACTGTGCTCGCTACCATAGCTGTGAATCTTCATATCAGCACACGTCAAATTGAACGTGATGTTGGTGTGTCGAAATCATGAGGACAGCGTATTCTTAAACGTCATAAATTTCATCCTTACCATGTTCATTGACACCAGGATCATCATGGAAATGACTTCCGCAATAGGGTAACATTTTCTCGGTGGGCTCAGCAAAAACTTCTGACTAATCCAAATTTTTTGCAGATGTTCTCTTTACCGACGAGGCATCATTCTCCAATAAAGGAATTGTCAATATGAGGAATATGTATTATTAGTCCGCAGACAATCCAAAATGGTTCCGTCAGGTAGAGCATCAACGTCCGTGGAAATTTAATGTTTGGTGTGGGATTATTGGAGATACCATTATCGGACCTTTCTTTATAAATGGCATCCAAAATGGCAGACAATACTCCAGATTTATACGACACAATCTTCCTGTTCTCTCGGACACCATACCCCTGAACTGGAGAATGGTCATGTGGTATCAGCATGATGGATGCCCTGCACATAACGCCTTACGACCTCGACGACTTCTGAACCGTAAGTTCCCTGGTAGGTGGATTGGACGAGGTGGCCCAGTTAGGTGGCCTGCCCGATCTCCAGACCTTACACCGCTGGATTATTTTCTTTGGGGAGCAGTGAAGGATGCTGTTTACCAACATGAACCAACAACACCAGAGGACATGAAGCAACGCATTATTGATGCTTGTACAGCCATCAAAGAGGAAACAGTAGCACGAAGTAGGGCATCCTTCATCTGCAGAATAACCCTATGTATGCAAGCCAATGGGCATCACTTTGAGCATGGGATGTGAACGCTATGTTCAGTATGTACTGCTGGTATCACAGTGGAAGTTTCTACAAAGGGCCATTTTACCCAGTGATGTTAAGAAACATTTGTTTGCAACAATTTGTCATTTAACGCATTAGATAAACATAAGATTGATAATTATGTGATAATAAAACTAATTGGTTAAACATGTCTACATTCATCTTCTATGTCCTACCTGAACTTACCAAATAAAACATTTTTACCTAAACAACGGTAAAACTTTTAGTCCACTTGCTCGTTTCACTAAAACCATCAACATGAATTTTATTATTACGAGTGAATGATTAACTGTCACTTGCGCTAGATCTACAGTAAAGTAAAGTTTTAACATTGAACGGCATTACCTTTTTAGTAACGGATTAACGATAAGCGGAGTAAACTTTGTGACTAATGTTGTGGTACACAGATACGTTACAGAACCGCATCACCCCTAGCCTATGGGATAAATACCTGCTGGAATGTACGACGTTAATGCAGGATGGCAGCAGACCGTATTATTCGTTTCGGACCTCTTGATAAATATGGAAGTGTGATTATCCATGTCAATCACATCGTGATTACGGGCAGCATGGGGTTCACGCCTGAGCCTCAGGATGTGCGCTAGCAGTGTATGTCGGGTGTTTCAAGTGTCAACTTATCGTCTCAATATCTGGGGATGTAATGGGAATACTGCGATGCAATCAACGCCATTGTGCATGTGCTTTGTCATGCTATGGATTGCTGAGGGAAAAATATAGGAGATCCATTTAAAAAAACAAAAGTTTGTGTTAAAAAACACATAAGCTCTCATTTTAGAATGTTTCCAAATATGTACATTCATGGACCCCAGCCCTACATTGATACCGGTGAAAGTCGTTTTCCAATAGCTGTTATTGTTCCAGAGATATTTTGGGTGGACAAGATAGCTGTGATACCATATATATATTCTCTGTTCATTGTATTTTCCACCACTTTAATTCTATTTAATCAAATAAACTTTCTCTCTCTCTCTCTCTATCATCATCAACATCATCATCATTTAAGACTGATTATGCCTTCAGCGTTCAGTCTGATTACTATGTGTAATCACTACCTTTTTCCAGTCTGATGGAACTTGTCCCGACTCCCACGCCATTTCAATTATCCTGTGTAGCCATTTAAGACCTGACATTCCGCTGTATTTGATGAGTTCCGACTTAATTTCCCCACCCCAGCCTCTTTATTGCACTGCAATCTATTGACCATTTTTTCCATTTGCTCAAATGTGATTCTATTTCCATCATCTTTCCTATTCCATTGTACATCAAAATGTGAAACATTACTGATCATATTTTCACCTACATTGAGCAACTTCAAAATATTCCCTCCATCTGCCCAAGGCATCAACAAAATTCACCAACAGTTCTCCTGACCTGTCCAAAATACTTTTCATTTCCTTCTTACCTCCCTTTCGAAGACTGCTAATTACACTCCAGAATGGTTTTCCAGCAGCTTGACCCAAAGTCTCCAACCTGTTTCCAAAGTATTCCCAAGATTTCTTATTGGATGCTGCAATTATCTGTTTGGCTTTGTTTCTTTCCTCAACATAACTTTCTCTATCTGAGTCCTAGTATGTAGCCATTTTTGATACGCCTTCTTTTTCCTTTTACAGGCTGCCTTGACTGTGTCATTCCACCAAGCTGTTTGCTTCATCCCACCTTTACACACTACTGTTCCAAGGCATTCTTTAGCCACTTCTAGTACTGTGTCCCTGTACCTTCCATTCCTTTTCCAATGACTGTAACTCACTACATTAAACTAACTGATACCTTTTGAGATCAGTGTTATGTACTTGTGCCTGATTTCCTTACCCTGAAGTTTCTCCACTCTTATCCTCCTACATATGGACCTGACCTCCTGCACTTTCGACCTCACAATACCATTTTCACTGCAGATGAAATAGTGATCAGTGTCATCAAAGAATCCCCTAAATACACGTGTGTCCCTCACGGCCTTCCTAAATTCCTGATCTGTTATTGTATAGTCAATGACAGATCTGGTTCCCCTGCCTTCCCAAGTGTACCAGTGAATGTTCTTATGTTTAAAAAAGGAGTTTGTGTTTAGTAATCCCATACTGGCACAGAAATCCAAGAGTTGTTTTCCTTTTCTGTTGGCCTCCATATCCTCTCCAAATTTACCCATAATCTTTTCATACCCTTCCGTTCGATTTCCAATCCTGATATTAAAATCACCCATGAGCAGAACACCGTCATTGTCCTTTACTCTAACAACTACATCACTGAGTGCCTCAGAGAAACTACCCATCTTATCTTGATCTGTCCCTTAAGAATGCGAATATACTGACACAATACTAATTTTCTTGCTAGACACTGTCAAATCTATCCACATTGGTCTCTCGTTTACATACCTTATTGCAACTATGCTGGGTTTCATTTCTTCCCTGATGTAAAGCCCTGCACCCCATTGTGCTATTCCTGCTTTGACTCCTGACAGGTAGACCTTGTATTCTCCCTCTTCCTCTTCTTTCTCACCCCTTACCTGAATGTCACTAACAGCTAAAACGTCCAGCCCCATCGTACTTGCAGCCTCTGCCAGCTCTACCTTCTTCCCAGAGTAGCCCCCATTGATATTAATAGCTCCCCATCTCGTTACCATTCGTTTGCCAAGTCGTATCTTAGGAGTCTCTGGTTTGTCAATTAGGGTGGGACTCCATCACCTCCAAAGCTCCGAGGCATTTTGCTCTGATTGTTGCCAGCATCATATTTAAAGTACCAGGGAAGCAGGTTGCTAGCCTTACTTGTCCCAGGTCCCATTGGGTTTTACCCTTAACAGTTGAGGGACTAACCAGTGGATTTGGTAGTCTTTGCCGTCTCAGCACAAAGGTGACCACGACTCAGAATATGTCCGAGATGCCCAGCATTATTCCAAAGTAACTGGTATCCAGACTGTCAGGACCACTTACTTGGCCACTCATACATTGCCCGTGGTTCATGAACTAGGACATGACAACAGGAACCCACACCATGAACCACTATATTGGATTTAGGCTGCTGAAAGTCTAAAGTCACATTACAGATTTTATGTTGTTAGTTGTTAATGAAAATTTTTATATGTAGATTTTCTTATATTTCAAAAGTGTAAACGATAGGATGAGTGGTTGTAACAAAGAAGAATTTTACTTTTTTGTGTCTAGAGATGACCATACTCTAAATACAATGCTTTGCCTTGTGTGTAGCCCAGTTGTAAACAAATAAATGAACTTGTGAAATGTACAGTAGTGTGCAATGGACTCACAATTGGCCGCAGCTTAAGTGATATTGGGGCGATGCAGCGCATGCACTTTGGGAAGAAGCTGGTCAATAAACCACAAGCACATGCACACCAGGCAGGTACAGCTGGAAGTGTTGGAGGGCCCAAAAGATACAAACCTGATGAGCTACAGCCCACATTAGCATTTGTAAAGCCTATCGAAGAAATAGAGACATAGAAAATTAGAGAGAGTCTATACTACAACTACGACTATCGACACAGTATACATGCACAAAGACAAGCTAAGGGATTTTATATGCAGGAAAGGGACGCTTAGCAACGAGATATTTACTTAAGCTACGCTACTATATACATTATGTCTATTATATATACAATATTTAGTAACTTAAGTATTGAAAGTGCACATACTAATCATACTTGATAGAAGAGAGAAGTCTTGGTGAAAGTAAACAAGCGAGTACAATATAAGTGGCAAACTGAATAAGAGGTCACACTACACCTCTAATACGTTTTATCTTTCAGATTTATAAGGTAAGTAAAGATACATACATGACATAAGTTTTCTGATAATTTAATTGCATACCGAAAGGAATGAATACATGGTTGGATATGAAGAAAGTATTAGTAGCCATCGAGCCACTACACGCTTATCTCTGAACATTTAGTTTTAAGTTAGTATCAAATTTTTTTTCTTCCATGGAACGACGTATTGACATGTCCTAAAGTGAAGAAAGATAAATTCTTGTAGAGTATTAGGTACCATATAAGTATAAGAAAGGGCCAAATCGAAACTAAATATAGTTGTAAGTTTATGATATATATGAATGTGATAGTGTGAAAGTATGTGAAAAAGAAAACAGTTGCAGTACGTCACATATGACGATGCTGAACAAAGGTTGAGTATTAGTCGAAACCTAACTGCTGTGAGTGTCGAGTACCCATGAAAGGGTCAAACTTCTGAATTACATTAAAATTATTTTGCACGTTTGGTACTTATGGTAAACATTGGTTTACGCTCATTGTATGCAACATATTGTATCGATGATACAACACTGTAAACCTCAGCACATGAAATGGTTATCCTGTATACAATGAACATAAGAAGCAAATACTGAGCTGCTTCTTTAAAAACTGAATAATTATTTGCATCCCTTGGTATCATCAGATTTGAATTGTGATTAGTAACAACGAACTATTTTATCCTTGGGATCACAGTTAAGTTTATTAACGAAACATAACTGAATACATAGACGCCTTACTGTGGAATTTCCACAACCCTGTAGTGTGTAAATTCTTCCTGGAGAATGCCACAGAGGCGATGCCATGTTTAGTTACATGAATGACGCACAGTATCTATTGTAGTGACTGTTGTTTACTTCTATGATTCTTTTTGAATTGATACATATGCTCAAACAAGAATTCACTGTAAGTTTAAATGAAACATATGTCAATATATGCCATCAATCAAAACAGAATCAATTATTGCATTAATGTTATATGAAGCATGTATAACCAAACGAGAGTAAAATATGTACTCATTCCTAACTGGGATCAAATAATGTACGAAAATGAAATCTGACAAAATGTAGTGAAACCAAATGACTAGTAATAACCCTATTTATAAAAAGGGGAGAGAATACGTTACAGACTACAATGTATACGAGCGGCGATAATGGCATGACAGCAAATGAATAGGATAAGTGTATTTTGTAACTGTACTTCTATTTTATTATGTTACGTGTACAGTACGTGGAAAGGACACTACAGAAACTTCATGTAATCCAACTGTATGAAAGACACACAAAAACATACGAAATGTGACTGCAAAGTGGATGTATGTAAAAACAATATGTGGGTGTACACGTGGTAAACTCAAAAAGGCTATACTTCATGTAACATGAATTTTCTGTGCTGGACAACTTCGTAAAAGCAGCAAGGAATTTACCTTGTCAACGGATGGCGGATGTACCACTGGTCTCCCACTGAATAAGTAAGAGCAACAAGGTGACATATTCTTTGGGCTGCTGATGTGGTAACCAGTTGCAACTACATTGAAGATCTCACAAAGGATCACGCCACTGAACACGAGCTTCACGAATTTTTGCAGCGAAGGCCACTGTAAAAACACGATTCAGACGCTCTGGCCTTGCACTGGACATCTGAGCGTAAACTGTGACGGTAACTGACATTGGGTTGCGCACATATACTTCGCAAGTGAAACACTGCAGATGCTGACTGACAGTAATGGGAGTATGCGGTTACAGCATGCACTTTGTTAGAAGAGAAAACTCACTGTAAAACCGTCGATTTCTTCAAACCTTGAAATGTAAATACAGGGTGGTCCATTGATCGTGACTGGGCCAAATATCTCACGAAATAAGCGTCAAACGAAAAAACTACAAACAACGAAACTCGTCTAGCTTGAAGGGGGAAACCAAGTGGCGCTATTGTTGACCCATTAGGTGTCGCTGCCACAGGTCAAACGGATATCAACTGCGTTCTTTTAAAGTAGGAACCCCCATTTTTTATTACATATTCTTGTAGTACGTAAAGAAATATGAATATTTTAGTTGGACCACTTTTTTCGCTTTGTGATAGATGGCGCTGTAATTGTCACAAACATATGGCTCACAATTTTAGACAAACAGTTGGTAACAGGTAGATTTTTTAAATTAAAATACAGAACGTAGGTACATTTGAACATTTTATTTCAGTTGTTCCAATGTGATACATGTACTTTTGCGAACTTATCATTTCTGAGAACGCATGCTGTTGCAGCGTGATTACCTGTAAATACTACATTAATGCAATAAATGCTCAGAATGATATCCGTCAACCTCAATGCATTTGGCAATGCGTGTAACGACATTCCGCTCAACAGTGAGTAATTCGCCTTTTGTAATGTTTGCACATGCATTGACAATACGCTGATGCATGCTGTCAGCGTTGTTTGTGGATCACGATAGCAAGTATCCTTCAACTTTCACCACAGAAAGAGATCCGCGGACGTCAGAACCGGTGAACGTGCAGGCCATGGTATGGTGCTTCGGCAACCAATCCAGCTGTCATGAAATATGCTTTTCAATACCGCTTCAACCGCACGCGAGCTATGTGCCGGACATCCATCATGTAGGAAGTACATCGCCATTCTGTCATGCAGTGAACCATCCTGTAGTAACATCAGTAGAACATAGGAAATCGGCATACATTGCACCATTTAGATTGCCATCGACAAAATGGGGGCCAATTATCCTTCCTCCCATAATGCCGCACCACACATTAGCCCGCCAAGATCGCTGATGTTCCACTTGACGCAGCCATCGTGGATTTTCCATTGCCCATTAGTACATATTATGCTGGTTTGCATTACCACTGTTGGTGAATGACGCCTTGTCGCTAAATAGAACGCGTGCAAAAAATCTGTCATCGTCCCATAATTTCTCTTGTGCTCAGTTGCAGAACTGTACATGACGATCAAAGTCGTCGCCAAGCAATTCCTGGTGCATAGAAATATGGTACTGGTGCAATCGATGTTGATATCGCATTCTCAACACCGATGTTTTTGGGATTCCCGATTCTCGTTCAATTTGTCTGCTACTGATGTGCGGATTAGCCGCAACAGCAGCTAAAATACCTACTTGGGCACCATCATTTGTTGCAAGTCGTAGTTGACGTTTCACATGTGGCTGAACACTTCCTGTTTCCTTAAATAACGTAAGTATCCGGCGAACGGTCCAGACACTTGGATGATGTCGTCCAGGGTACCAAGCAGCATACATAGCACACGCCCTTGGGGATTTTGATCACAATAGCCATACATCAACACGATGTCGACCGTTTCTGCAATTGGTAATCAGTTCATTTTAACATGGGTAATGTTATCAGGAAGCAAATACCGTCCGCACTGGCAGAATGTTACGTCATACCATGTACTTATACGGTTGTAACTATTACAGTGAAATCTATCACAAAGCGAAAAAAAGTGGTCCAAATAAACATTCATATTTCTTTACGTACTACACGAATATGGAGTAATAAATGGGGGTTCCTATTTAAAAAAAGCTCAGTTCATATCCGTTTGACCTATGGCAGCCCCATCTAGTGGGCCAACCATAGCGCCACCTGGTTACCCACTTCAAGCTAGATGAGATTCGTTCTTTGTAGTTTTTTCGTTTGATGCTTATTTTGTGTGATATTTGTCAGTGACCACCCTGTACACACACACACACACACACACATACACACACACACACACACACAATGTATTAATATCAAACATTACAATAATAAAACATAATATCTCCTTGTACATTACAGTCATTACCCAAAGAACCACCACTCTTACACCATACATATACAGATTCTGAACTCTCAATTTTACGACAAACACAACATCTTAAAACTAATGGTTCATCACTTGACAGATAACTTCCTCCGTAGTCCTTATTAGGTTGGTGAACAATATTAAATGTCTTCCACACAATAACAAGTGGGAAACGAATCCAAAGAACTCTTCTTAGCGTCAGAAGTACGAACAACAGCAATAGTAATCCAACCATTACCAGTTCCTTGCACTGACATCTTCAAAGTAAATCTTGCAAAATTGTTATTGAACAAGTAAAGCAAGGAATTAAAGGATTAGGTGTTAATGGTCTGACAGCTATTGATAAAACAGAAAATCTGAAAAACAAATGGGCCCCTCTTGTCATCATACAGAAGATTTTGAAGATATACCAGAAATTAGATCTTATGAAAGTTCACAACCTAAGTGAATCAAAAATACAGAATCTTTTGAGTAAATATGAAGAAGGGGCTAAAAGCAAAAACAAGTGATGCTAAAAAAAATAAATGTTTGTGAAAGAATATTAAAGCATATTAACTTATTGAAGATAAAGTTTCTGGATTAAGAACTGTTGGTATATGTATATCAATTGATGTGTTCTCCACATACCTTCTTTATACAGTAGTATTGAAAGAACCGTGACTGATGCCCAAACAACAAGGAACTGACATGCACTGAGACTAGAAAGTAGTGGTATGCAATCTAATGTATAAGCCATATAGCTCATGCCATAAGTTGTAATGTAATATATTATCGCCTGACCATGTACTTCTTGTATTGTCTAGCACTGATAATGGCTAGGCAGTAACCAAAAGCTAGATTTGCCAAATAAAAGCCACAAAAAAATGATGACTGATTGCTGCACTCTATAATTTATAAATTAGACATTCTTGAAAAAATATTTTGTTTATCATTCTTAATTTTTTAAATTTACTCTCTTTCATTTGTGACCCTATAATTTTCTGTTTTGGAAATTAAATTGCATAATATTTCTGTTTGTCTGCATTTGGTACTCAGAAAAAAGTTTGAAAGTTACTTTTAATCTGTGATGCATTTTTAGATTGTCTTACACAATTTTTATAATTTTTTGTTTTACTACAGTCAAAAAATGGTTAGTTTCAATTCAGTTTATGTTATGTTCAAAATTTATAATTTGTAATCTGTTTGCAAATGCATTACCAAATAGGTAATCTGTAGCTGTTCTTCTGTTTCTTGGTTTCTCAAATAAATCACTATAAAAAGGAATTAATCATTAGTTGTAGTTTTTTGTTTCACAAATACATCAGTAGAAACAGGAGATATTTCTATCAATGATTTAGTTCAACAATTTTGAAAAATTTCATTATTGCTTCAAATTTTATAACACGGTAACTGTCTCCAAACACTTCCACCTTGTGTTGATCATGTCTAATAATAAATCGAATTTGATCAACTTTATTTAATTTACTGTAACCTCCTAAATTATTTGTTTTATGATAATCAAAATGTTGAACAACTATGTATTTCTCCATTTAGCCTTCCTATTTACATAAAATAAATTTTAATGGATTTGTAAATAGTAAGTTTCAAAATTCAACCAGTAAGGCTCCTTAATTAATAGACCTTTAAATATTAAGTGTGAGGTGTTTCTTCTTTCTTATTTTTCATATATTCCAAAGTAATTTTACATTTACTATTAAGTTTATCTTTATGTGATGGAGTAACAAAGAAATAATCAAAATTTTTAATTCTTGACAAGCTTTACATTTTTGGAATTTCTATCAGTTTCTTGTTTTTCATCCTTATTCATCGATAATAATATTTTCCAGTGTTTTTCAATTGCAATTCATTGTAAATGATTTGTATAGTAATATTTAGAAACGTTTTTCCTACATACACAATGAATATGTTTACTGTTCTAATTTCATACATGATATTCATTTATGCATAATCTACACATAATTATATCAAAATATTTTGTATATTTTTGTGAAGTAATTTGTATATTTTTGTGAAGTAAAATTATCAGTTGACTTATCACTGTTACAACATTTACAAAATTCGAATTTGAAACAAGACTGCTCTGGTTGTTGTTGAACAAGCTCCATTTATATAGGAAAAATGTATTAGGAAAATAATAAATCTAATAAAAAGGTTTCTCCTAAATGTAGTCAACTGCGGACCTGAATAACAACAAACTTACACATAATAATATGCAAGTGTTAATGACTATTGATGAAAAAGTAACCAGTGATTTAAACCAAAAAATTTTGCTAAATTTTGAAAATTTACAAACACAAGAAAGACCATTAGAGACAGTGTCAGAGAAAAGCATCATATTAATTATAAAAATTTTGAAGGGATTGATTCGTTACCATTGCACCCTGAAACAAATTTTATTAAGGAATCTAGATTATGTTAATTAATCATGAAATCAAAAATAGGCTTAGCAGAAAAATTTTAAGATTGGGTTTATAAAGAAGTTCTACCATCAGTTAGAAAAATTAAATAGAAGATGAATGAGATGTATAAAGGACAAATAACTCACTTACAAAATTAGAAAGAATTCGAGAAGATCACATTCAAAATGTAATTGGAGAAGTTGATAGACCTATCAAGCAGTTTAATTAACAAATTATTAAAAGTAGAAATTCCAAAGGAAGGTTCATATGCTTGTTTTAAAAATTATAAACATACACATAAAGTTCCATTTGTTATTTATTTGAATGTTTGTTATTAAAGATGTACAACTGCCATGACAATCCAGAAAATTTATATACAATGAAATATCAAAAACATTAAACAAGTGGTTTCTATTATTATATAAACTATATTAGTCTATATTATAAAAATTCTGTAGTTTATACAGAACTGTCAAAATAATTTATAGTATGAATAAAACAAGAGGTTGAGGAAATTGGGAGAATTTATTCTGAAGTTGAGGAAAAGATACCAACTCCTGAAAACCAATCGAAATGTGGAAGACAAAAAAATAAACATTGTGTAAATATTATTATTCACAGAAAAATAACAATGTTTGGCATCTTGATCATTTAACTGAAAAATTTTGAAATCCATTATTTAATAATTGGAAGTCACAGTTAAAATTTCCTACTCAATGTCCACAATTTATCTCGTTGTGATACACATTTGTTTGTAAAAGGACGTGGTTATGATGAAAAAGAAATAGATTTAATACCAAATAATGAAGATAGATTCATTATTTTTGGTAAGAGGACCGAAAGTCTGAAAATGAGTTTTATTTATACATTTAAATTTATGGCTTTATCACTTGATAAACGTTAAAAAAATTTGGAAAAGGATAAAATAAAATAAAAATTCTCAGATGATTTCTCCAATATAGTGACCAGGAAAGGTGTATATTAATATGATTACATGGATTCTTGGAAAAAACTTGAAGAGACACAATTACCAGCAAAAGAAGAATTTTACAATAAACTGAGTGAATGTGAAATTAATGATGAAGATTATAATCATCGAAAATTAATTTGGGAAAAGTGTAAAATTAAAAATCTTGGTGATTATCATGATCTATATCTTAAAACTTATGTACTGTTGTTAGCTAATGTGTTTGAAAATATTAGAAAATCTAATTTTAAAGCTAATGATGTAGATCTATTTTGGTATTTTACAACATCTGGTTCATCTTGGAATTCAATGTTGGAAATGACCACTTGCTTTATTGCACGATTATGATATGATTTTTATGGTTGAAAAGGGAATAAGGGGAGGAGTATCACAGTGTTTAAAATATATTAGAAATCATGTAATAAATTTGTGAAAGATTATGGTGAAAAGAATATATCGAATTTTTTAACATATTTAGATGTGCATAACTTATGTTGTTATGGTATGAGACAATAGTTACAACATGGAGGACCCTAATCGCTGAATCAAATAATTCTGATTGTAAAAAATAAGTGAAATATCAGATACTGCTGGAGTTGGATATATACCTGAAGTAGATTTAGAACATCCAAAAGAATTAACTGATTTACATAAACATTCACCATTAGCTCATGAAAATAAAATAATACCAGGAACTAAAGAAAGCAAGTTGTTGACTACTCCAAATGACAAACACAGTTATGAAGCTCACTATAGAAATCTCAAATAGTATCTGATTCTTGGAATGAAAATAACAATGATACGTAGAGTCTTAAAATTCAATCAATCAGACTGCTTGAAGAAATATATAGATTTAAGTATGGATGTGAGAACTAAATCCAAAAACAATTTTGAAAAAGATTTCTATAAATTAAGAAGTATCCAGTACTTGGGAAAATGATGGAATACGCATAAATTAGTGCCACATGGAGATAAATATGATAAACTTGTAACTAATCCAAACTTTAAAGGAAGAACTATATTTAATGTAAATCTTGTTGCTATTCATATGTAAAAAACAAAAATTGTGTTCTATAATCCCATCTATGTTGCTATGGGTATACTTGATTTATCTAAAGAACTGATGTATGATTTTCTGCCTAGAGTAATGAAACCAAAATATGGAGAAAATATTGAGTTGTGTAACAAGATAATCACAGTTACATTTACGTTATTGAAACTGAAGGTTTTTATAAACATATGAAATTGATTACTTTGATAAACTGATTATCTAAAAGATAGTACTTATGGGAGTCAAGAAGTAAACAAGAACGTTTTAAGAAAAATGAAAGATGAATTGAATGGAAAAATAATTGAAGAATTTTGATGTTTTAAGGTAAAAATGTATGCTTTTAAAGTTGTTGATAAAATAGAGAAAAATCTAAAGGAGTTAAGAAATTTATTGTTAAAAATAGAATAAACTTAGAAGATTATAAAGATTGTTTGACAATAGAGAATAGTACAGAAAAATTTATATGATTCAAAGTGAAAAACACAAAATATGGACAGTTGAAATAAAAAAGAAAGCACTGATTCCTCTGATGATAAAAGACATATTTTGGGAAATGAATTTGATGCATTACCATACAGACACTGCAAATTATTAAAAAATCTTATAAAAAAATTTTCTACATAAATTGAAAGACTAATCAAGAAGCTCAACGCAAGTGTCTTGAAAAAGATTTTAAAAAAAAATATGAGTCAGAAATAAATGTTTTATGTAATATCACTAGATGTGATTATTCAAATATTAAATATGGAGAAAAAAATTGTATGCTCAATAATGATTTTAATATTATTTTCAATCGGTTGAAGGACAAATGTAACTGAAATATAAAGAAATGAAGAAACTTCAAATAATGAATTTTATGCTCTGTAATTCAGTCTATGAAAATTTTTTAAAAATCTTATTTTCTCCTATTAATTTTTATTATTGAAATGGACAATAGCATACAGCTTAATCAGTGTGGTGAGTTTCTGGATAAAAGGAATATTAATGAATTTTATAAATATCAAAAGGATGGATATTATTTGATTTCTAAAGAATGTAAAAGTAAACCACATTAAAATAAAAATTATATGTGAACGTGGTAGAACTGCAGTCTTATCGAAAAAAAATAATAAAAAAATTAAAAAATGGGAATAATCAACTGCTTGTAAAAAAAGTCTCATGGCTGCTCAAGAAGAAGAAACTAGAAAATTATTTGGTAGGGAATAGAACTTTTTTATGTATTTACTTATATTCACTGTTCATAATTAAATACACTGAACTAGTGAGCCAGTAAAATTTTAATATGAAATTATTTTATAATAAGAGAATGTGATAAGAAAAAATATTCAGTTTTTTTTAGCTTTCTAAGTAATTTACTACAAAATAAACATTTCTTTAATGAAATTAAGCATGTTGGCCCTGAATTAGTGACAAAAGTAGATGCCAAGTGTAGGTTCTAAGTAACTTGGGTCGGTCTTGTAGTGAGCCAGGACTCAGCCATGTGGTCTAGAACATACACTCGCCATCTACCAATGGGTAGCCCATTTGACTGCTTCATTACATGCTATATAGTTTCCCATGAAGAGTTTTCTTCCTCTTTATCCATACCATTATTTTTAAAGCAAAAATATATTCCACTATCTTATTCTAATTTTGATGGTTTTTTGGTTAATTCAGGGGAGTTGACCAAACTTAGTGTTAGTGGCAGAAAGGCACTGATATTGTCAATGTTCTACTACAGAGAGATTTACCATTGTTCTCTCGCATGTAAAATAAACAGGCACATTAACAAAAATGGAACCTGTTACAAATGTGATGGACCAATACAGGAAGACTTAATAGAAATAGTTCATATGCATGGTCATGTGTAGTAAAATATTTTATATAAAGTTGTCAAAAATTGACAATGTACCTGTACTACAATACATTACCAATGTGTTTGTAAGACTTTTTGTAGGGAAGTTTTCATACCATAAGCCAGTAACAGCTTGTGGGGGTAATGACAACAGGCAGCCGTACTTATAGCAATGATTGCTCAAAGAATTAAAAATGTGTGGTTACTTCCTCTCCTCACACTAACCATAGGTGTATATTAGGATACATTTTGGGAGCCTGTTTGGGTGAAGGTGAGACTAGTCAATTCTGCAATGTATGGCCAATTGATGTTCATTCTCTGGCACCTCTTTGTAGAACCCATCATGGAGGCCATCCTGGGCTGAGGGATGGTATGGAATTCTGTGTCTGGGGGCTATTTCGTCTTTCTCTCTTCAGTCTTAACAAACCAATCTTAATTTTCCTTTCCTAGTCAATTCTGCAATGTATGGCCAATTGATGTTCATTCTCTGGCACCTCTTTGTAGAACCCATCATGGAGGCCATCCTGGGCTGAGGGATGGTATGGAATTCTGTGTTTGGGGGCCATTTTATCTTTCTCTCTTCAGTCTTAACAAACCAATCTTAATTTTCCTTTCCCTCTCCTTTGACAGCAGGACTTAATCTATCATCGCATCTTCCACATTCATATATTTCTACATCTGATACCTTTCTCTTCTGTAGACCACATGGCGGTAAATATGAGGCGTGTTTTTTAATTAAGTACTGTTTTGAAATTTAACAAAAGGGCGTGCTAACATATCTCAATAATTTTATTTTTACATTAAAGCCTGTACCTTAATCTACGCACTGACACCATTACAGTCTGATTCTTTCTTGTTTACATTGTGTACTAAGTGTTTAAGATGTCTCCGATAATTGTGAGTCCCACCAACTGTGAAGTACGGGCTGTTGTAAGATTTCTTAATGCTAAAGACCTAAAAGTGATCGATATTCATTGTGAGAGTTGTGCGGTTTACGTAGAAAACATTATGACTGATGGAATAGTAAGAAAGTGGGTGAGAGCATTTAAAGATTGCATGATGAATAACGGAGTGGACGTCATTAATGAAAGTTTGGTGCAGGATGTGGACAATAAGATGAGAGAAAACAGATGCTTTACGATTTCCTCCTTGTGGGATGACTTTCCTAATGTTTCTCATGGTGTTTTGTATGGAACTGTGACCGAGCACTTGAATTACCAAAAATTGTGTGCACGTTGGGTACCGAAAATGTTGACGGATGTGCACAAAACCATTTACACAGTGCATTGACTTTCCTTGAGTAGTACCACAACAACGGTGATGATTTCTTAAGCCAAATTGTTATGGGCGATGAAACATGGGTGGCCTAGTGGCATTCACACTAGAATGAAAGTAGCAGTCCATGGAAGTTGAGCAAGGGCATTGTTTTGCTGCAAGACAATGCCTGTCTGGATATGGTGAATCAGACCAAAGATCTCATCACATCTTTTCAATGGGAAACTCTAGATCATCCTCTGTACTGCCCTGATCTTGTGCCCAGTGACTACCATCTGTTCCTGCACGTGAAGAAACACCTGGGTGGTCAGCATCTTCAAGATGATGATGAAGTCAAAACAGTGGTGATGCAGTTGTTAACAAGTCAGGTGCCAGACTTCTATAAGGAGGGTGTTCAGAAACTTGTAAAACATTATGACAAGTGCCTCAGTATTGATCGAAATTATGTAGAAAAGTAGATTAAGGTACAGGATTTCAAGTAAAAATAAAATTATTGAGATATCTTAGAACATCTTTTTTTTAATTTCAAAACTGTACTTACTTAAAAAACACGCCTCATATATCTTACTGCTGTAGGACAGGAGAGGGAGTGACACATGGACAGTAAAAAAAGGAAACTTTTTGATAAATGGCAATGTAAAAATACATGTTAGGCATGCTACAAGAGAGAAGTGAAAAGGTAAGAAAGTAAACCATGACTATAGAGAATATCTTGATGTGCTAACATGTTAATTCACAATCACAAAGTGGCCCTTTAATTGTTTAACAGCTGATGCTCGAAAATAATAATAAAAATACTAAAGTTATCTTTGATGAGAGAATGCCAATGAAGGATTTACTTAATAAATAAAAAGGCTATAGCTATTAATTTATTACATTAAGATGCATAAAATCAAAACCTTTTAAATATTGGAAAACTAATGGCAAAACAAATGTAGGAGAAATAAAGTGAGAGAAAGATCATTATTAAATGATTTAATAGAATATATGTGAGTCAATACGCTAAGGAGAAACTTTTTTGATGAGCTGCATAAAGCTAAGGGTTGGAAATTATGGATATGTTAAAGATTTAATATGGTGCATACCCAATTGTATGTAGGTATTGGAGAGGAGAAGAATAAGGAACCTAGGGAATGGAACGTCTAATCCTTGCTCAGCTGGTTCTGTAGACAGAATGACCAGAACTATTTTTTGTATAGAGTGATTAATAAAGGGACACTCACAGAGAAAAGATGAAGTATTTACGCAGTACATGCCATAGAGAAAGTGTAAGTGCAACTCCTACTGAGGTAGGAAGTTGTACAGTGGCTGTTAGTTACACTACTGAAGTTAAAGGAGAATAGACCTACTGAGTGGTGATGATTCACTGAATTTACATTTACACACATGTTTGACGTACTACAGATCTGAGATTTGAAACTGTGGATAGTGGTGTAGAATAAAATGTCAGCATTAACTCGCTGTGGTGAAGATGAAATTTAACATTTTTTGGCTCCTAAATTTGAGGAACATATGCTGTTGTAATCAATGAATTGAAAGCAAAGTAAATGCATTTGCCTTTGAGCAAGAGCAGAACAGGGCAACTATCTCTCACATTTTTGTCTATGAAAATAAAATAGTGACATTTATATGGTTGGACAGTCATACAGTACAGCAGTATGTTAAGTGTGAAATGCGGCTACTAATGACACTCCTTTTTTTATCTAAGCAAACGGAACTATGTGCTAGATGCTTTTCTGAAATAAAAAGAGGAGATCTGAGATCTCGTAAATTAAAAAAAAGAAAGTTTATATAACGAATATTGAGGATGGGTCAAGAGTTAGTTTCTTGTTTAGGATGTACCACTACTTTTGCTGGTGGTGGAGCTAATAGGTATGAATGAAGCTGTTTCATATGACAGTGCTCAAACCCTTCAATATGTCAACTGAAGCAGTGCATCACACTTGGTTTTTCAGCACAGTTGCTGGTGTCTACATGTGTTTTGTCTGTATGAGCATATCCACAGTGCTGTTGCTGGTGGGTAACTCTCCGAATGCCAGACCATGCTTCTTGGGGATGTGGGACCAGGAGATGAGGAGCGTTCATGGTTGTCTCCTATGGAGGAACTCCTATGGGCTATGGGCCTGGATATGGGTGGTTCTGTACATGCTCAGGGGCAGTGTGTGCTTCTATGTGGTGGTGGTTCCATATTCTTTCAACAATTGCTACTTAAACATATGAACCATATGCTACATTCCACCATTACTGTTTGGGTGAAATGGTGACTAAAAGGATGTTTTATGCTGTTTGATGTGTGGAAATGTTTGAAAACTGTCATTGTGAATTGGGGCTCACTGTCTGTTACCATAGTTTGAGAAAGTCATCTGATTGCTAGAAACTGGACTAGCATTTTTAGTGTGGCTTCTGTTGTGACAGACACTATGCTTACCATATATGGGTATTTGGAGTAGGCATCCATGAATAGTAGCCACTTAGAACCCAGAAAGTGCCCAGTGAAATCCAAATGTATGCTGTCCCAAGGGCAGCAAGGGGTGGGCCACAGCATGTAAGACAGGGATGGTGCTGTGTGATACTGGGGGCAAGCTGAACAGCTGTGCACCATGGCTGTCAGATCCCTGTTTAAGCCTGTCAAATAAATCTATCATCTCTCTAGGACTTTCATCAGTGACATTCTCCAATGCCCATGATGATGTAGTAAAACTACTGGCCACATGGGGAACATGAGGCAGTTTCTTTAATTTGTAATTTACAACATCATTTGTGCAGGTCAGTGTCCTACCCATGCTGTCACATTAAGTGCTGAATCTCATTAAATGCTGCATCCACTTTATATGACATCAAGTTGATGGGAAATTGAAATAGTGCCCATGAAAATGAAACAAGCAATCAGTACAGTATCTTACCAACAATTAAAATTAAACAGCCAATCAATATGTAAC
The DNA here is from genome assembly GCF_023897955.1 of Schistocerca gregaria. Classification (NCBI taxonomy): domain Eukaryota; kingdom Metazoa; phylum Arthropoda; class Insecta; order Orthoptera; family Acrididae; genus Schistocerca; species Schistocerca gregaria. The sequence continues at coordinate 358,880,898 of NC_064922.1, forward strand.
CACCATGATCAACAATATCCAAATGATTTGAATTTTGCATCATGTTCAAAAGCACCACAATCTCTTCTATTATTTATCAAAACATGTAAGTTTCATGTGAATGGCACAAATTTGAATCACATTAAAATGTACATAAATGGTGTAAGTTATGGTATTTACACATCAAAAATAAGTAAGCATACATTCAGTGTAACATTCCACATCTGTATTATTTATCAAAAACTTGTCTGTCAAATGCTGTATTGCCCCATTACTAAATGTCATCTCTCTCTATTTTGTACTTCACTGAATATATTTATGCCAAATACTGTACTGCCTTATTAGTAAATTTCAGACCACATATACACAAACAGCATCAGAAATTAAAGACCGGGTGTAACTTACAGTATTTTCACATCTTTATCATTTATAAAAAATACAAAAGCACATAAATATCATCTCCTCCGATTAATACTTTACTAAAAGAAATTTGTGGCCAATATTGCACTGTCTTATCAAAGAACTTCATTGCTTTTATTATCTTTTATTCTTTAATCTTTCTTATTTTCAGTGTCATAAGATAGAGAATCCTGAAGAATGTGTAGTATCATTTCACCCAAGTTAATCCAAGTGTTTAAATATTATTACAAACATTATAAGATTAAAGTAATATGTGCTTTTTTACACTGCAAATGAGCTACAAATGACATGTCACACAACAAATCAGTTACAAATTACAGTTAGTGTTTTACACAGAGGGCAGCTGGTGACAAAAGCATGAATTTTTTGTATTACTAAATATTTTTTAAAAACTTGCAGCATTATTGAACTGAAGCACCAAAGAAACTGGTATAGGCATGTACATTCTACACAGAGATATGTAAACAGACAATATATGGCGCTGAGGTCAGCGACACCTATGTGAGATAACAAGTGTCTGGTGCAGTTGCTAGATTAGTTACTGCAGCTACAATGGCAGGTTATCAAGATTTATGTGACTTTGAATGTAGTCTTATAGTTAGTTCATGAGTGATGGGATACAGCATCTCTGAGGTACGATGAAGTGGGAATTTTCCTGTATGACCATTTCACAGCTGTACCATGAATATCAGGAATCTGGTAAAACATCAGATCTCTTGACATCGCTGTGGCTCGGAAGAGATACTCCAAGAATGGGACCAATGATGAATGAAGATGATCATTCAAAGTGACAGAAGTGCAACCCTTCCACAAATTGCTGCAGGTTTCAATGCTGAACCATTCAACGAAACATCATTGATATGGGCTTTCGGAGATGAAGGCCCACTCGTGTATCCTTGATGACTGCACAGCACAAAGCTTTATGGCTCACCTGGGCTCATCAACACTGAAATTGGTCTGTTGATGACAGGAAACTTATTGCCTGGTTGGATGAGTCATATTTTAAACTGTATCGAGCAGATGGATGTATATGTGTATGGAGACAACCTCATGAATTCATGCACACTACATATCAGCAAGGGACTGCTCAAGCTGGTGGACACCTGTAATGGTGTGGGGCATGTGCATTTGGAGTGATCTGGGACTCCTAATATGTCTAGATAAGGCTCTTACAGGTGACATGTACATAAGCATCATGTCCATTATGCATTCCATCACACATGGGCAATTTGAGCAGGACAGTGCAACACCCCACAATATTTAGAATTGCTACAGAGAGGCTGTGGGAACACTCTTCTGCATTTAAACACTTCTGCTGGCCACCAAACTCCGCACAACATGAATATTATTGAGCATATCTGGGATGCCTTGCAAAGTGCTGCTCAGAAGAGATCTCCACCGATCGTACTCTTGCCAATATATGGACAGCCCTGCAGGATTCATGGTGTCCATTTCCTCCAGCACTACTTGAGACATTAGTCGAGTCCATGCTACATTGTGCTGTGACACTTCTGCATGCTCACAGGGACCTACACTATATTAGCCAGATGCACCAGTTTCTCTGGATCTTCAGTGTATATCAATTACACATGCAACATCTAGTTTGGCACTGATGTACCATCACTCACTACGCATACGATTTCAGAGATGGGGCATCCATACAATTCACAGGCCCGCTTTTAGAGGCCACCTTGATCAGCCCGTTGGTGTGCTCTGCTGAGCTGCCAAAGGAACAATATTATATAAGCAATCACAAACAAATGCTTTGCCTGTTCTGTAACCTGTATTACTGTTGTCCATTCAGTGTGTTCAGTGTTATGAGCAACCTGTTCTTCATTATACCTTATATTGGCTGTATAAAATACTTTGTTACATAAATCATGTTTGTTCCCATTACAACAAACTTGCTCATGAGTGAGAATTACCTTTCCTCTGCATGTCAGAGTCAGTGCTAAGTCACCTGACAAACATCTTGATGGAAGAAATACTCTTGTATCATTGCCTGGCAGCAAGCTTTTGTGGAACAACAGCAGGCTCTCATCACTGCTCTCATTCAAGTGGCTACTGCAAGTTTGTGGCAGGTTACACTTCTGTCAATGCAATCATCATTCTTTCCAGTATATGATGAACTGGTTGAAGACTGGGACTCCTATGAGACAATATTACAGCAACATTTCCAGGTTTTTTGCTCGGGCAATGCAAACCTGTGTAGGGATTTCTTTCTTCCTGGTTTTCATCACGCATTCCTATGAGACAATGTTACAGCAACATTTCCAGGTTTTTTGCTCGGGCAATGCAAACCTGTGTAGGGATTTCTTTCTTCCTGGCTTTCATCATGCATGTAGCCGTTGTGGCAACTTGCACCTTTGTAAAACTGGCCCGCTTATCATTTGGTGAAATGTGCAAGCTTCTCTCAATCTACTACTGTGACATAACAAATGTCATTGTGACTCATGTAGAATTTTACCTTTGTCAGAAAACTCCAAACGAATCTTACAAAGCCTGGCCTGCAAAATTACATGCGTTGAGCCATCATTGTAAATTTGTCACTAGCACCCATTACAAATCCTATGCTTATCACATAGTGGATGATTTTATTATTCATCTGGTCCTGGATAGGGAAGGCTGTGAAAAAGCACTTCTACGTGAGACTCCAACACTTACAGATGTGCTCAATATAGCACAATCTTTTGAAGTGTCACAGGCTACAGGTGATCAGATTTCTGTGTGGGGGGAGGTATCAGAATTTGCTCAGTCAACCCCAGTAAGTGTTCAGGATGATGGGGAAGACATTGCAGCAGTACAGCCTTCATCTCTACATTGCATGTGGCAGCATCGGTTGTGGCCAGAGCAGCAACAGGCCGTGTCACAAGAGCAACTGTTTGCCCCCTTCCATCTTGCCTGTACTGCTTCATCCAAAAATGAGCATGCTGCACAACATAAGCACTGGGCTGCTGGCAACAAGTGTTGAAAGAAAACCCACACAGTATCGGTGTGTAACTCTTCTTCAAATGTGGCAGACACAGTAGTACCGATGGACATAAACTGTTTCTCTCCAATGACTGTCTACTTGAAAAAATTGTATATTGTCTTGTGTGTGCTTAATAAACCACTAAAATGTAAGTGGATACAAGAGCTGCAGTGACTTTAGTAAACACACAAACTCACATGGAATTGGGTGCACCTCCTCTCATGCAGGTTTCACAGAAGTTGATTAGCTATAGTAAACAGAAGATTCTGGTCCTAGGTCAGTTCTCCACTCCTGTATCTTACAGATCTATTTTTCATCCTCTCACCTTCCTTGTTATGGATCATTGCAGACTTGTTCAGGTTACAAGCATTTAATGCTTTCAGTTACTCCTTTGCTGATGAGGTAAATTTAGGCCAGATCAAGTTCCTTATCAGCAACTCAAGTTTGTGTTGTCTTCTGGACTTGGTTGTGCTGCCAGTTTTCAGGCCCACATTACTATGAAAGAGTCCTCCTGCTATCTTTTTTTCAGGTGTGACATGTGCCTGTTGCATTGCTTGACTCTGCCAGGGCCGAATTAGACCAATTGATGTTACTTGATGTCATTTGGCCTATTTCTTCTAGTGAATGGGCTACACCACTGGTCATCATTAAGAAATTGACTGGTAAGCTTAGCCTCTGCAGTGATTTCAATGTCACAATTAATGTACAGTCCAATATCCTTTGCCCCACCCTAATGAGTTGCTCGCAAAATTATCAGATGGCCACTACTTTTCTGACTGATTTGTCAGAAACATACACTCCATCTCCCTTGGATGAGGCCACTAGACTCCTTGTTGTCAATACACCTTCTGGCCTATAACAATATTAGTGCTTGCCTTATGGCATCACTAGCATGCCTGCAATTTTTCAGGACTTTTTTTAGAACAGCTGACAGCCACTGTGCTCAGCTACATCCATTACCTTGATGAAATCATCGTTTTGGGTTCTTCCACTGAATACCACCATAGAAATCTCCAGTTGTTTTCTGGTTTGCAGTCCACACATCTCAAATGCAGTTATTATTATTATTATTAATATTCTCAAATCTCAATTTTTCAGTCATCAGTTGAGTACCTAGGTTTTGAGGTTCCTCACATAGGTGTATAGCTGTTGCATCACCATGTTGATGCAACTGTGGCTTTGCTGTGTCTGACCGTCCATTAAGGAACTGCAGGCATTTATAGGTGCAGCAGCATACTACCATAAGTTACCCAGCTTGTGACTGAGTGTTGCTTTACTTAAATCTGAGCTTCAGTCTGCCCCATGTCCAGCCATTTTTCAGTTGGATCAGCATCTTGTGTTGGCTACTAGGCTCTCTCAGCATGATGTTGGTGCACAATTATTCAACTGGGTCTGAATGACCCATTGCTTGCACTTCTAAGACCTTAACTCCCACTCAGCAGCGGTATTCTGAGATTGAAAAGCAGGCTTCAGTGATTGTGTTGAGCCTGAAGAAATTTCACGTGGTTTTTATATAGAAACAAAGATGATGTAACTTATCAAAGAAAGGCACTGGCAGGTCGATAGACACACAAACAAACACAAACGTACACACAAAATTCCAGCTGTCGCAAACAACGGTTGCTTCTTCAGGAAAGAGGGAAGGAGAGGGAAAGACAAAAGGATGTGAGTTTTAAGGGAGAGGGTAAGGAGTCATTCCAATCCCGGGAGTGGAAAGACTTACCTTAGGGGGAAAAAGGACAGGTATACACTCACACATACACACATACCCATCTGCACATACGCAGACACAAGCCAAAATGTCTGCTTGTGTCTGTGTATGTGCGGATGGATATCTTTCCGCTCCCGGGATTGGAATGACTCCTCACCCTCTCCCTTAAAACCCACATCCTTTCGTCTTTCCCTCTCCTTTCCTCTTTCCTGAAGAAGCAACCGTTGGTTGCGAAAGCTTGAATTTTGTGTGTATGTTTGTGTATCTATCGACCTGCCAGCACTTTTGTTTGGTAAGTCACATCAACTTTGTATATATATATATATATATATATATATATATAAGTCTTTCCGCTCCCGGGATTGGAATGACTCCTTACCCTCTACCTTAAGACCCACATCCTTTCATATTTCCTTTTCCTTCCCTCTTTCCTGACGAAGCAACTGCCGGTTGCGAAAGCTCGTAATTTTGTGTGTGTGTTTGTGTGTTATTTTATTGTGCCTGTCTACCGGCACTTTCCCGCTTGGTAAGTCTTGGAATCTTTGTTTTTAATATACACTCCTGGAAATTGAAATAAGAACACTGTGAATTCATTGTCCCAGGAAGGGGAAACTTTATTGACACATTCCTGGGGTCAGATACATCACATGATCACACTGACAGAACCACAGGCACATAGACACAGGCAAAAGAGCATGCACTATGTCGGCACTAGCACAGTGTATATCCACCTTTCGCAGCATGCAGGCTGCTATTCTCCCATGGAGACGATCGTAGAGATGCTGGAAGTAGTCCTGTGGAACGGCTTGCCATGCCATTTCCACCTGGCGCCTCAGTTGGACCAGCGTTCGTGCTGGACGTGCAGACCGCGTGAGACGACGCTTCATCCAGTCCCAAACATGCTCAATGGGGGACAGATCCGGAGATCTTGCTGGCCAGGGTAGTTGACTTACACCTTCTAGTGCACATTGGGTGGCAAGGGATACATGCAGAAGTGCATTGTCCTGTTGGAACAGCAAGTTCCCTTGCCGCTCTAGGAATGTCCCCTCGACGATCACCAGAGGTGTGCGGCCAGTGTAGGAGATCACTCCCCACACCATGATGCCGGGTGTTGGCCCTGTGTGCCTCGGTCGTATGCAGTCCTGATTGTGGCGCTCACCTGCACGGCGCCAAACACGCATACGACCATCATTGGCACCAAGGCAGAAACGACTCTCATCGCTGAAGATGACACGTCTTCATTCGTCCTTCCATTCACGCCTGTCATGACACCACTGGGGGCGGGCTGCACGATGTTGGGGCGTGAGCGGAAGACGGCCTAACGGTGTGCGGAACCGTAGCCCAGCTTCATGGAGACGATTGCGAATGGTCCTCGCCGATACCCCAGGAGCAACAGTGTCCCCTAATTTGCTGGGAAGTGGCGGTGCGGTCCCCTACGGCACTGCGTAGGATCCTACGGTCTTGGCGTGCGTCCGTGCGTCGCTGCGGTCCGGTCCCAGGTCGATGGGCACGTGCACCTTCCGCCGACCACTGGCGACAACATCAATGTACTGTGAAGACCTCACGCCCCACGTGTTGAGCAATTCGGCGGTACGTCCACCCGGCCTCCCGCATGCCCACTATACGCCCTCGCTCAAAGTCCGTCAACTGCACATACGGTTCACGTCCACGCTGTCGCGGCATGCTACCAGTGTTAAAGACTGCGATGGAGCTCCGTATGCCACGGCAAACTGGCTGACACTGACGGCGACGGGGCACAAATGCTGCACAGCTAGCGCCATTCGACGGCCAACACCGCAGTTCCTGGTGTGTCCGCTGTGCCATGCGTGTGATCATTGCTTGTACAGCCCTCTCGCAGTGTCCGGAGCAAGTATGGTGGGTCTGACACACCGGTGTCAGTGTGTTCTTTTTTCCATTTCCAGGAGTATATATATATATATATATATATATATATATATATATATATATATATATATATATATATATATATATATCCATGACTTACCTGACTTACCAAGCGGGAAAGTGCTGGTAGTTAGGCACACTAAAAAAAACCACATAAACACACACAGAAAATTTCGAGCTTTCGCAACCCACGGTTGCTTCGTCATAAAAGAGGGAAGGAGAGGGAAAGATGAAAGGATGTGGGTTTTAAGGGAGCGGGTAAGGAGTCATTCCAATCCCGGGAGCGGAAAGACTTACCTTAGGGGGAAAAAAGGATAGGTATACACTCGCGCACACACACATATCCATCCACACATATACAGACACAAGCAGACATATGTACACCCTCTCCCTTAAAACCCACATCCTTTCATCTTTCCCTCTCCTTCCCTCTTTCCTGACAAAGCAACCGTGGGTTGTGAAAGCTCGAAATTTTGTGTGTGTGTTTGTGTGTTTTTTTTATTGTGCCTATCTACCAGCAAGCGGTCGCGACAGGCGTGAATGGAGGGACGAATGGAGCGATGAGAGTCGCTTCTGCCTTGGTGGCAATGATGGTCATATGCGTGTTTGGCGCCGTGCAGGTGAGCGCCACAATCAGGACTGCATACAACCGAGGCACACAGGGCCAACACCCGGCGCCATGGTGTGGGGAACGATCTCCTACACTGGCCGTACACCTCTGGTTATCGTCGAGGGGACACTGAAATAGTGCACGGTACATCCAAACCGTCATCAAACCCATCGTTCTACCATTCCTAGACCGGCAAGGGAACTTGCTGTTCCAACAGGACAATGCACTTCCGCATGTATCCCGTGCCACCCAACGTACTCTAGAAGGTGTAAGTCAACTACCTTGGCCAGCAAGATCTCCGGATCTGTCGCCCATTGAGCATGTTTGGGACTGGATGAAGCGTCGTCTCACGCGGTCTGCACGTCCAGCACGAATGCTGGTCCAACTGAGGCGCCAGGTGGAAATGGCATGGCAAGCCGTTCCACAGGACTACATCCAGCATGTCTACGATCGTCTCCATGGGAGAATAGCAGCCTGCATTGCTGCGAAAGGTGGATATACACTGTACTAGTGCCGACATTGTGCATGCTCTGTTGCCTGTGTCTATGTGCCTGTGGTTCTGTCAGTGTGACCATGTGATGTATCTGACCCCAGGAATGTGTCAATAAAGTTTCCCCTTCCTGGGACAATGAATTCACGGTGTTCTTATTTCAATTTCCAGGAGTGTATATATATATATATATATATATATATATATATATATATATATATATATATTTTGCCTTTAAATATGTCTGCTTGTGTCTGTGTATGTGCGGATGGATATGTGTGTGTGTGCGAGTGTACACCTGTCCTTTTTTCCCCCTAAGGGAAGTCTTTCCGCTCCCGGGATTGGAATGACTCCTTACCCTCTCTCTTAAAACCCACATCCTTTCGTCTTTCCCTCTCCTTCCCTCTTTCCTGAAGAAGCAACCATCGGTTGCGAAAGCTAGTAATTCTGTGTGTGTGTTTTGTTCATTCTGCCTGTCTGCCGGCACTTTCCCGCTAGGTAAGTCTTGGAATCTTTGTTTTTAATATATTTTTCCCATGTGGAAGCAGTGGTCTCTCGTCCTCTCCCATTATCATTATCATATCCTTTACAGTCTAATGGCGCAACACACCAATCACCAACGCTGATGCCTTATCATGCCTTCTGACTGGGCCAGACCCAGCAGTCAGTCAGGATGAGTTGCTTTCTTTCTAGTTAGATATTGAGAACCAGGATGCAGTTGATAGCATTGGTTGCTGATAACCTTACTGTTGAGTGCCTGTAACCACTAAACCAAACCAACCGACTGACAGCATTGGCTGTCACTGCAGATTCTGTACTCAGTCGGGTTCTGTCCTTTGTGCAGCCCAGGTGGCTGGAAAACCCCTCAGAACATGCCTCGGGTCCCTTGTGTAATTACTTCTCCCTCCAGCACTTCCTTTCCATGTCTGACAGGGATCTTTTGTTAGCTATAGAGGAGCTGCTCCCCGAGTTGTGGTTCTCACTTCCTTACACCGTTGTGTTCCACAGCTTCTGCATGTCAGTCATTGGGGGACCTCTGGCACCAATGCTTTGACCCATCAGCATGTGTATTGGCTGGGCATACATGGGCACATTACACAGATTATTGCCACTTGCACTCATTGTGTTCAGCAACAGGTGGCCCCGCGGGCACCTTTTTCCCACTGGCTAATGAAACTGCACCTGTGGATGCGTCTATACGTCAGTTTTTCTGGGTCCTTCTTAAATGAGTATTGACTCATTGTAGTAGATGCCTCTTCCAAGTTTCCCTACATGGTGCGTTGTTCATCCTCATCTGTGACGGCCACTATTTTGGCCCTGTCCAAGATTTTTGCAATTGAGGGACTTCCATGTACCGTTCTTACCAATAATATCCCCAGTTTGTTTCTCGAGACTTTGTATCTTTTTCTCAGCTAGTGGTGTTCACAGTCTCATAGAACCCCTATTTCATCCTCAATCTAATTGTGAGGTCGAATGCACAGTTTTGATGTTTAAAACTCACATGCAGAAGTATGTAACTAGCAGGTTCCTTGTAGCTGCTTTAGACCATTTTTTGAGTTCGTGTCTTTTTCACTCTATTGAGGGACAAGAACCCAGTAAAGCTGCTACATGGATGCCAACCATGGACCCTCCTTCACCTGCTGCATCCAATGCCATGTCCGCTGGCATCGCCAGCTCTCTGATAGTTTCAGCTGGGAGGACCTGCCTGGGCTTGTGGTTTTGGCCACTGGCCAAACTGGGTTCCTGCCATCATTTAGAGATGCTGGAGCTGGCATCTGTGCATCATCTACACTCCTGACTGGCAGAGTCCCATCACACCAACCAGCTGTTGCCACACACAGCAGGGTCCATTGCAGATGGCCCGCTGCCTCCCCGACCCTACTGCCTTCGATGTTTTTCCTGTGTACAGACAGTCCAGTTCATGCCACAGCAGGGGTCACTGCCTGGCAGATCACTGTTTAGGGTTCCTGCCTCTGCCCACACTCCTTGACTGCTGTCACTGCTGCAGCCCCCATCGTACCTGACGCTGCAACTGCTGCTTCCTATGTTGTTGGGTCCTGTGTGGCTGTCATCTCCGATGCCCATGCTGACGCCTCCAGTGCTGACCACTGACTTCAAGGAGGACATTGTTACGGAGACACCATCCCTGTAGAGCAGAACGATCTACAGATTCTAATCAGAGACTGCACAGGATGCCAAACTGCCCCCTCATCACTTCTGCCCCTACTTGCCCATCACATGCTGCAGCAGCCACCATTGTTGGGTGATGAAATGGATGTCGGCATCATCATTGGTGTTTTACATGATTTGTAATCTCAGTGGCTTTTTTCTTTTTTTTTCTTTTTCAGGGTGCCAGTGCTTTTCTGGTACCAGTGCTTCTCTTTGGTACCAGTGCTTTTTTCTTTACCAGTGCTTTCTTTCTATACCATGTATTTTTTTGTGCCCAGTGTTTTTATGTATGTGGTTGTCTCACCCGTGGAAGGGAGGAGTGACACACCTCCACTTCTGATGCACTCGATTTCAGAGATCATGTGTCCATACAGTTCACAGGCTCACTTATGTAGAGGCCACCTATGTTGGCCCTCTGGCACGCTCAGGTGAGCTGCCAAAGAAACAATATTATTTAAGTGATTGCAAATGAGTGCTCAGATTATTCTGGAACCTATGTTACTGTTGTCCATTCAATGTGTTCAGTGGTATGTGCAACCTGTACTTGGCACTAGAAAGTACAATGTGCCATAAATCATGCTTGTTCTTGCTACAACAGACATTATGTTAAGAATACATAAAAGTTTCGTTGCAATTCAATTATTATTAGAGAAGTACTAAAAGTTTTCCTAAAACTTATTTGGCGTACTCTTACCCCATGCTGTTATGCAGACACTTCTTTGTCTTCAATTCCAATGAAGACGATTAAGTAGTTGGTTCCTTCGAAGTTTTTTAGTAGTAGGAAATTTCAACTTCTTTTTGCAACATCTAGCAAGGGCTTCCCTTTTCTTTGTCTTATCTAATGTCTTCTTTTCAGCAGATTCTGCCTCCTGGATTGAATTTTGAGAGGTCAAAGTTAACCACTGTTAACTCCTACCCCATTAGATTTATGTATTTTTTTCCCCATTCTGCTGTTTTCTTTGTTGGCAGTCTACAGACAACACATACAACGGAAGACAGGAGATCAAGGAGGATGTTGTTGTTGTTGTGGTCTTCAGTCCTGAGACTGGTTTGATGCAGCTCTCCATGCTACTCTATCCTGTGCAAGCTTCTTCATCTCCCAGTACTTACTACAACCTACATCCTTCTAAATCTGCTTAGTGTATTCATCTCTTGGTCTCCCTCTACGATTTTTGCCCTTCACGCTGCCCTCCAATGCTAAATTTGTGATCCCTTGATGCCTCAGAACATGTCCTACCAACTGGTCCCTTCTTTTTGTCAAGTTGTGCCACAAACTCCTCTTCTCCCCAACTATATTCAATACCTCCTCGTTAGTAATGTGATCTACCCATCTAATCTTCAGCATTCTTCTGTAGCACCACATTTTGAAAGCTTCTATTCTCTTCTTGTCCGAACTATTTATCGTCCATGTTTCACTTCCATACATGGCTATACTCCATACAAATACTTTCAGAAACGACTTCCTGACACTTAAATCTATACTCGATGTTCACAAACTTCTCTTCTTCAGAAACGTTTTCCTTGCCTACGTTTTATATCATCTCTACTTCGACCATCATCAGTTATTTTACTCCCCAAATAGTAAAACTCCTTTACTACTTTAAGTGTCTCATTTCCTAATCTAATTCCCTCAGCACCACCCGATTTAATTTGACAACATTCCATTATCTTTGTTTTGCTTTTGTTGATGTTCATCTTACAGGTATATCCTCCTTTCAAGACACTGTCCATTCCGTTCAACTGCTCTTCCAAGTCCTTTATTATATAAAGAGGCATATAGCTGGCAGCTCCACTACTGAGTTTATCTAGTTTTTAAATAGATTTAGGTTCACCTGACACTCAATAAAAACTATACAGATTTTACATCCCAAGCATACAAAGGTAACTTACCACATTTTCACTGGCTGTAGATGTCTGACTGTCAAGACATTCCAGAACAGAACTGAGGAGATGATGAAGTAGTGCTGCCTGGTGGGAAAATGATGAATTTCTGTTTATGGGGACCTTAAAGCCTGATGTCTACTCTTGCTCCATGCATACTTTTACCACCCCCTCCCCTACACTATGGTCATATTTAATGTTTCTTCATTTTCACTTAATACATCAGTTTCAAATCATGTTTAATGATTTTTTCACATTTAAATAATATAATCAGTCATATTTTATGCAGCAATGTCTTTAAGTTAAGGTATACACATCATTTGGATGTGTAAATCATTTATCATATAGTGCTGATAAACCTAGCTTGTGCTGTTTAGTGGTACATTCTACACGTGAGTTGGGCTGAATAACATATTGTAAAATTGTTTTATATTAGAACTGAACACACACTGACATTAATCACTGATGGCTAGCTCTTCAATAGAAGACTGTTTCATATCCCTTGCTCTGCTAATTACGTGCCCTGATTCGCTCTCAAGTGCATATATTTTAGCTCATTGGCTGACAAATTCAGTAAAACTTCATTATTTGTAAGCTAACTAATCTGTAATAACTGCAGTTCCTCAGTAGCGCCAATATCTTAACATTTCTCTTCCTGAAACTGTTCAGTTTAGTAACCTGTTTTTTAAATAACTGACACAACACTGTTGAGATAAATTTGTATATCCTTTCACATTTATTATTCTAAAAATATTACAATGATGAACTCCTTCTACTGAATTTGTATTTAGTTCAAACATACACACCAACAACTGCAATTAATGAATTTAAACAGCAACATATTTAAAGCCAATTTCAGTATGAAACTTATCAGCCACATATGTGCACTTATTAAATGACCAAAAACTACAAATTAAAAGAAAATTGTCAATCATTAATTGTTCACAAAGTGAGTCACTGAAGTTTTACAAAATCACTTGGTGTGGAAATGAAAAGAAAATGAATACAAACCACTGATTAATTAGAACATTTGTGTTTAGTTTGTGGGTTGGGTGAAACTCGCTTTTTCACAGTAAATGATTGCTAAAAACGTGAAGATCTTAACTTCGTATGTGACAACAGCAGACTTCACACATATGTATTAACATATTGATTATCAGGTGCAGAATATGTGAACTTTGTTGTCTCCTTTGAGTTAAAGAGAAGCATATGAATAATTCTCAAATTTGGAAAATACATTTTAAATTATAATCAGAAAAGGTCAAAGAGAGTGGTACTGGAATTGCAGTGAACCAAGAGTGATCTGATTTTGCTACATGTCAGATAACTGGAAAATTAACAATGTTATAGGGACTATATATTAATACCAGACACTCCATTTCCCACCAAATTCAGCTAATTTACACAATTTTCTGTGTCAAATAACTAGTAAACTAATATGTTTTCTGAAAGCATGGGAACATTTTTGTAATTAGATAAACTGGGTTTATGAAACTCTTTAATTACCAATATGTTTTGAAATATTTGTCTTTTGTAAAAGATAAACTACTTACTAAGAAGAGGAACCAATGGACTTGCAAATGAAGCCTGTCAATATACTCAGAGTTACTTATCAGCTCACTTCAAATTCTGTCTCAAAGTGGTTTCCTAAATCTTAAATCTAAATTTATTCATAAAAATTCATAAAAATGTAATTAGATCATTGACATCAGTAACCAAAAAATTATGTTGTAAATAACCGGATTTTAAAGTTACCTGCTTGAATGCTGAAACAGGCAACTGAGTGTCAGTCTTTAATGTGTCATTCATAAAACAAGATAAAATAAAGCAAAAAATGTTATTGTTAGGAATGAAAACAGAACAAGGGGATTTTTCTAACTCATTCACTACACTTTAAACTCTTCTTTCATTGATCCAATCTCCTTTTCATTTACATCTGTTATCTACAGGATAACCTGAAGTATCAAACCACATATGTACATGACTCCAGATATCCTCATAAATATCTGAAGTTTTAATAGGATAAATCAAGCCATCACTCCCTGTGTAACACAGCTTTACATGCCTTGCTGGAAACTTGAGTAGTAGTAGTAGAAATTACAACAAAACTAAAAAGATAGCTATGCTATGGACTTTATTGTTAACGTATAAAACTGCACTAATAATATCTGCAGCAGAAACCACCATAGTCCCTACATCGCCATAAGAGCCTATGACTTTAGAGTAGCCTTTTCCACCAACAATAATCTACACAAGAACTTAATTCAATCGTTGCAGATCACAGATGATAAACTGTCTTAGCGTGGAGTGTATAAAATTACTTGCGGTGACTGTCTGAAATTTTACATAGGTCAGACAGGCTGAGCTCTCATGACTAGATATAAAGAGCACATCCCCACTAGAAGCGGTGATGGCACGAGGGGTTCCACTTATGCAGAACACCTTATACAAATGGCTCATGAGCAGAGTCTTCTGTCTAATATCAAGTTGCTTCATGCTGAAGTTAAGGGTTCAAAATTAGACATCTTAGAGGATATGCAGATTTTTAAACACCTGCAGTATGCCAAAGATGATGTGGATCAGCTCCAATTAAAAAACAGAAATTTCTTTGAAGGTTTCTTCACATTAGGTTGCATGACGTGGAAGTTAGTTGATGCGCGCACACCTTGTAGACTGTTCCCGTATGGTAATGACACCTCCCCCCAATTTTGGTACGTTTTCCTACCTACTGTGTTGAGGGTTTGGTTAGCCAAGAAGAACACCACTTGTATTTTCTTATTGCTGCGTGCTTTTGGGAGGTATTTTATGTATCTTCGGTGACTTCTATTTAATTATAAAATCATAGAGCCAAGATATGTTGTAAATCTTTAACATCTTCTGATTATGGCCTGGTTGGCCGCTTAGTATTATGGTGATGTAGCGACTATGGTGGTTTCTGCTGCAGATATTATTAGTGCGGTTTTATCCATTAACAATAGCGTCCTTAGCATAGCTATCTTTTTAGTTTAGTTGTAATTTCTACCTAATTCTAGGGCCTCCGTATTAGTTTGTAGGTGATATAGCATCCATGCACAAAGTTTGTTGTGCATTGCTATTAAATATGACCTAATACTCGTATCATCGCTTTTATCATTTGCTCAATTTGCTACTTGTGCGACAACTTTTGGCAATCAGTTAGGTCCCGATCCGTGTGAACTTTGTAATCCCACTGCCATGCATAAGAAGAGTGTTTCCTGGGCGCACGCATGCGCAGTGATTGCAATAGCCATGCATGTGAGCAGCCCGCGCTGCCTCAGTTCAGTGGAGAGCCTGTGACCATCGTACATTGGCTGGAGCAAGGCAGCACACACAGGGTTGAGATAAGTAACATTGACTTGGTACATATGTACTGCGTATTTGTAAAAAAAAAAAAAAAAAAAAAATTATGGCGTCTTGCCACTATAGGTATTGATTTTAGCCTTTGACTGTGCCTATTTAGGCAAGCTGTTTTATATTTGTTCTGAGGAAGGCGTGGTTATCCACGCTGAAACCTAGGTAAACACCAGGTAGTTTGTGCAGTCGAGGTGGATTTTTCATAATTATTTGGTTTACAATAGCCAACTTTTTGGCTTGAGGTATTGATCCTTACTTTCTTTTGAAATAAAGGCATAGTCTTGCAGCACGCAGAATGCCCCCACAGTGACAGCCTATAAATGATGTAGCTGTGGAACATTCCATAGTGTACTGGTAGTAGGTACTTTTCTGATATCATACTTTTGAATTTTCTCAAGAGAAACACGGCCCATGAAAATTAGGAGTATACATGTTTAGTGTGCTGTTGTCAGATTAACTAGGTATCAACAAAAAAAGCCAAGAGGTTGAATGGCTGCTGTACCACCCAGTGCTATAGTGCCATTGAAACTGCATATCATCTTTTGTGTTTTGTCTTCATTAATTGTCATGTTTTTCATGATAAAAAAGGTCTTGCCTTCACTGAATATGACTTTTGCTTGTTCAACACCCTGAATGGCAGACTCTCCTTTTGAGGCCAAGGCTGTAATATCTGAAAACTGCAAGGTGTTCCATTAGAGTCTATGTCATTAACAAAAATGCGGAACAACAGAGGTCCCGTTCTCTGTGCCCCATCGTTTTGTAACGTCTTTTCGCTTGAGTCTGCTCCTTGTCCTGACACAATCTGTCATCTGTTTCTCAAGTAGAATTTGAGGGTTTGCAGAACACATCCTTCAGTACCATATAATTTTAGATTGCTGAGCAGACCCTTATGTGGGATACAATCAAATGCCTTACTAAGGTTACAGAGTACTAGCGCTAAAGACTCAATGTCTTCAAAACTCTTATATCTATATCTATATATTTGTATCTAAGTCAAATACTGATATTGACATTGACCTGCCTTTCTGAAAGCTGTGTAGTGTGTCATAAAACAGGTTATTTCCTTCAAAGTTGCTTAATAGTTGATCTTTCATTATGCACTGTTTCACTTTCACCTTAGGTGGTACTGGTCTTAAAGACATGGGCTTATAGCTTGGTACTTCATGGCAATTACCTTTTTTGTAAACAGGAACTGTGTGTGCTGCTTTTACAAACTTTGGAAATACCCCGGCATGGAAGTATTTATTTCTTACTACTGTCAGTGTTCTGCAATTGCATAGATTATAATTTTTAACACAGTACAGGGCAAGCCATAAATACTGGAACTTCCTGAGGGTGTGCAGTTTTTTCCAGTTTCAGTTACATCTTCTGGATACACCCCCTTCAACTTTACCACACTGAATTTTTTTTCAAATGTCATGGCAACTGCAGGCTACTCTCAAAAGTCAGGAACTTTTTGTGCCGTGCTTTCCACTATCTTTATAAAATATTCATAAAATTCATTTTCACTGCAAGAACTAGGGCAAGAAGTGGGCCTTTTCCTGGGTCCATTAATGAGATCCCATGCTGTCTTCTTCAATAAATTTGGCATTGCTTTTCTTCTTTGATTTTTCTTCTTTGTTCCTGGAGAATCTTTTGGCCTCTAAATAACTGTAGTATATGCGATCCTTAATGTCAGTATCTTCAGCTACTTTGACATGTAAACAAGCATGCAACTCTACTGCCTGTCACCGAATTCAAACATGGGTTTTCTGCTGGTTGTGAGGGTGTAGGATGTTTAATAATTATTGTTATTTGTAGTTGTAGATCCAGCAGAAAAATATGTAAAGACTTATTATAGGTTAAGTGAACATTATAGAGACTTTGACATAATAAGCCAAAATTCATAAGCAGTAGCAGTTGAACAAGGAGGCCGATGACCAGCAGGTTCAGGCAGCAGCAGTCAGCACATTGACAGATCAACAACTGAGCAAATGAGAAATGCTTCCAAGAACAACGACCAGTGCAGTTTGCACATCAGTGATCAATGCTCCAGGAAGTGTCATCATACTGAACTCATGTGTGTGACATATCTGGTGATGCAAGAGAGGATGTCAGGGGAATGCCCGACCATGCCAGCATAGAGGAAAAACAAGAAAAGCCAGCACATGTATGGACGATGGTCTAATTTCTGCCCAACATGAGAAGCAAAGATCAATGACCAAAGAGTCAGTTGCTGTCCTAGAAACTTCATGTGATTGGACCATGAGGTGGTCCTTTGAGGGGAGAATTAAGAGACAAAGAAACATCGCCCAGATGGATGGACCAATGGTTAGTCAGAAGATGTCATACTTTGCTGAATGACTTAATCACTACACTGCTCTGTGCCATGCAGTAGTCACTTGTCAATAATGCAACAAGCAAATTCACAAGGAGAAGTCAACGCTGCCACCACAGTGGTTCAAAGGTACAGCACTAAATGGAAGAATATGCCACCTGGTGCTCCGCTACAACACGAGCTGTCACTGCATCAGCAGTCACTGGAACCTGCACACTATGATTCTGTGCAGCACCACTGCCATGAGGAACTGAGTCAAGTATTACTCTGTTTAAAGGGTCTTATGTGTCAATAAATGACTGATAGTGGAATCACCAGTATTTCACTCACACCTCATCCACTGAGCCAAGGAAAGAACCCATTCCGTTGCCCACAAAGTCTCACTTCCTTCTCGCCTTCCCTGACAAAATAATGACCTTCACTCTCTTCTATCACTGATGCTCAATATCTAGTATTGCAAAACCCCACCCCACTTCATTTGGTGTCTAGTTTGGCTCTATTTTAATGCATACATGGTAGGGAATTTGTGGTACTCCTGACACCATCGCCAGTGACGAACTTCCAGCCAACGGACAGTATCTCAGTACATTGTAGTGTAAAAAGAAATGATATAAAGTTCACATTATTTCAAAGAAATTTGACACTAGAAAATTTATTTTTGGGTGGTGTTAGATGTTCTTGATATTTTGATTGGAATTGTAATCAAATTTATAATGTTACTTGTTACATAGCTGAGTCTATGTTCTTGTGGTCATAGGAAGTATATTTGTGGGAATAAACATTTGTTAAACAGGAAAGAATTACAATGACAGACAGTAAGACACAATGAGTTTCTACCCACAAGGCTATTCAGAGCCTACTTAATTGGGTAGCCAATTGAGATCCAACGATAATAAATTGTTAAATTTATTATCCGAGTATACATTGACATTTAGTGCAATCTCTCCCATACTAGATTCCTCAACAGTCACCCTTGTGAATCCACTCTCTGGCAAGCAGGATACAGAAGTATTTTTTGCTGATTTGTTAGCAGCCACTAAACTTGGTTCCTGGTCAGATGAACAGATGTTGCAAATGTCAAAGTTATGGTTAACTGGGGAAGCTAAGGTGCATGTACTATAGCACAAGGAGTTACAAAGTGCATTAACTTCTGAAGAACTGAAACAAGGTTTGCTCAAAAGGTTTAAAAAGCAGAACAGTTGCCATTTTTATTGGGAGCATTGAACACTAAGTCCCAAAGACACAAAAAAAAACAATAGAAAACTTTGTGGATAGAATATTTAATAGTAACACTTAACAATTGTCAGCTAGTGATGAAGCCAATAAGTATATTCTACAAGAAACAGAGAATTGGGCCTTCGATACTTTTTTGTGAGGATTGCCATCCAAAACATCACGCAGTGTTAGGGCAGAATTTATGAAGAATTTAACTGATTCAGTCAACACTGCTACAGCATTAGAGTAAATAGACGTCCTGATGAGGGGCAAAGAAAGAAAAATGTATTTTACACAGGGGTTCATCGTTTCAGATGTGATTGACAAGGACCCATAACAAAAAACTGTCGCCAACTACAGTGTACATACTGGCAAAGGGTGGGCCATAACAGTGTAGCAGTACAGAGAAATTTGCAAACAGGTGGCCGTTAAACAGGAATTGGAGCCCTGAAACCGCCACCAGGCATCCCCATTAAAATTCTATGCTATTAGAGTGCATGTCCACCTCAGCAGCTGAGTGGTCAGTTCAGCAGAATGCCACGCCAAGGGACCTGGGTTGGATTCCCGGCTTGATCGGACACTTTCTCCACTAGAGGACTGGGTGTTGTGTTGTCTTCATCATCATCACATCCCCATCGACATGCAAGTTGCCAAAGTGGCGTCAACTAAAAAGACTCCCACCAGGTGACCGGTCTACCTGACAGGAGGCCATAGCCACAAACATTTCCAGAGTGCGTGCAAAAGTGGAGTGCTGATTACCAGGCACTATTAAGGTAAAACACATAGACTATTAGTTGACACTGAGGCTCACATGTCAGTCGTAAATAAACAGTGCACTGAGGTACGGAGATATGATGCTTCAAGATATAAGTTAAGTGGTATAGGTGGAGGTGACATACATTTGGTAGGCTGTACATCACTGACCTTTCACATTGATGGGTAAGATTCCAGGAGATTGTGGAAGTCATATCAAGGGTAAGCAACAAATATGATGTTATCCTAGAATTACATTTCCTGAATAAACATCACACCATAATCAATTTCTGCCAGCAAACAGTGGAGCTTAGCGGGACATTGTTTCAGTCAGGTGACACAGATGCCAAGGACACTCTGCTGCAAGATCCCTCTCCCCAGAAAGAGGAATCAACTAAATTGTGAGCAGTGTACTTCAAGATAGATTCACAGGATAAAATACTATTTGGAACATGATAGCTACTTTGGGTGGACATTCATGGTGCTTTACCTGCAAACACATAATGCATATGCAACCATTAGAGGAAAATGATGAATTAGACCCAACACATTGTTTTGTGCACAGGAGTGTAGTTCATGCCGCAACAATTTATGGAGTACAGGAAGTATTGGTACATATACACTATGTGATCAAAAGTATCCAGACACCCCCAAAAACATATGTTTTTCATATTGGGTGCATTGTGCTGCCACCTACTGCAAGGTACCCCATATCAGCGACTTGTCACTAGACATCATGAGTGAGCAGAATGGTGCTTTCTGAGGAACTCACGGATTTCAAAAATGGTCAAGTGATTGGGTGTCACTTGTCTCATACGTCTGTATGCAAGATTTCCACACTCCTAAACATCCCTAAGTCCACTGTTTCCAATGTGATAGTGAAGTGGAAATGTGAAGGAACATGTACAGCAGAAAAGCATACAGGCCAACCTAGTCTGTTGACTGACAGAGATCGCCGACAGTTGAAGAGGGTTGTAATGTTTAATAGGCACACATCTATCCAGAACACCACATAGGAATTCCAAACTGCATCAGGATCCACTGCAAGTACTGTGACAGTTAGGCGGGAGGTGAGAAAACTTCGATTTCACAGTAGAGTAGCTGCTCATAAGCCACACATCACGCTGGTAAATGCCAAACAACGCCTTGTTTGGTATAAGGAGCATAAACATAGGATTTCAAAAATGGTCACGTGATTGGGTGTCACTTGTCTCATACGTCTGTATGCAAGATTTCCACACTCCTAAACATCCCTAAGTCCACTGTTTCCAATGTGATAGTGAAGTGGAAATGTGAAGGAACATGTACAGCAGAAAAGCATACAAGCCAACCTAGTCTGTTGACTGACAGAGATCGCCGACAGTTGAAGAGGGTTGTAATGTTTAATAGGCACACATCTATCCAGAACATCACATAGGAATTCCAAACTGCATCAGGATCCACTGCAAGTACTGTGACAGTTAGGCGGGAGGTGAGAAAACTTCGATTTCACAGTTGAGTAGCTGCTCATAAGCCACACATCATGCTGGCAAATGCCAAACAACGCCTTGTTTGGTATAAGGAGCATAAACACAGGATGATTGAACAGTTGAAAAACGTTGTGTGGCATGACAAATCATGGTACACAATGTGGCAATCCGATGGCAGGGTGTGAGTATGGTGAATACCCAGTGAACGTCATCTACCAGCATGTGTAACACCAACAGTAAAATTGGGAGGTGGTGGTGTTATGGTGTGGTTGTGTTTGTCATGGAGGGGGCTTGCACCCCATGTTGTTTTGCATGGCACTATCACAGCACAGGCCTACAATGACGTTTTAAGCACCTTCTTTCTTCCCACTGTTGAAGAGCAATTCAGGCATGGCGATTGCTTCTTTCAATACAATCGAGCACCTGTTCATAATGCATGGCTGTAGTAGAGTGGTTACACGTCAATAGCATCCCTGTAATGGACTGGCCTGCGTAGAGTCCTGACCTGAATCCTACAGAACACCTTTGGGATGTTTTGGAATGCCGACTCCGTGCCAGGCCTCACCTTCCGACATCGATACCTCTCCTCAGTGCAGCACTCCATGAAGAATGAGCTGCCATTCCTCAAGAAGCCTTCCAGCAACTGACTGAATGTGTGCTTGTGAGAGTGGAATCTGTCATCAGGGCTAAGGGTCGGCCAACACCATACTGAATTTGAGCATTACCAATGGAGGATATAATGTATTTGTCATTTTAATCCAAGTGTCCAGGTACTTTTGATCACATAGTGTAGATAATTTTGGGACAGAAGACAAGGAGATATGAAAGGGAATGTTAACAGCTAACATAAGTGCCTTAGAGGAAAGTGATTTTGATTGGTAAGACGTAGACAACAGCAACAAACCAGCCACCTACAAAACTGCATTGCACCAGAAGATATCATACTTTAAACAAAAAGAATGGTATATGACAGAAGCAGCGTTGCATGAGTTTCAGAATCTGTTTAGTTCACAGGGACTGCTACCAGCAATGAAATCACGCAATGCAGGATTCCAACAAGAGATAACACTCCAGTTTATAGGAAACCATACAGAGTTTCTCACCAATTACAAACATTACTTGATGAATTCATAGATCAGCAATTAAAGGAGGGTATAATAGATTATTTGGATTCACAATACAGCACAAATATCGAAAATGTACCAAAGAAATCTGCTGATGGTGCAAAATATTATAATTCTGTTATGCTTACATGCATTTAACAACAATTTTGGACATGTATCCATTACCAAATGATTGAAGAGTTCCTAGATAACAGAACACAGCATGTCATTCTCAATGGATAGAAGTCTTCCAAAGTAAGAGTGATTTCAGGTGTGCCACAAGGCAGTGTCGTAGGACTGTTCCTATTCACAATGTACATAAATGACCTTGTGGATAACATCGGATGTTCACTAAGGCTTTTTGCAGAGAGGTTGTAACAATGGAAAATTGTACTGAAATGCACAAGGATCTGCAGAAAATTGACACATGGTGCAGGGAATGGCAGTTGAATCACAATGTAGAAAAGTGTAATGTGCTATGAAACATAGAAAGAAAGATCCCTTATCATTTAGCTACAATATAGCAGGTCAGCAACTGGAAGCAGTTAATTCCATAAATTATCTGGAAGTAGGCATTAGGAGTGATTTAAAATGGAATGATCATATAAAGTTGATCGTCGGTAAAGCAGATGCCAAACTGAGATTCATTGGAAGAATCCTAAGGAAATGCAGTCCAAAAACAAAGGAAGTATGTTAAAGTACACTTGTTCGCCCACTGCTTGAATACTGCTCAGCAGTGTGGGATCCGTACCAGATAGGTTTGACAGAAGAGATAGATAAGATCCAACGGAGAGTAGTGCGCTCCATTACAGGATCATTTAGAAATTGTGAAAGTGTTACGGAGATGATAGATAAACTCCAGTGGAAGACTGCAAGAGAGATGCTCAGTAGCTTGGTACGGGTTTTTGTTGAAGTTTCGAGAACATACCTGCACCGAGGAATCAAGCAGTATATTGCTTCCTCCTACGTATATCTTGCAAAGAGACCATGAGGATAAAATCAGAGAGATTAGAGCCCACACAGAGGCATACCTACAATCTTTCTTTACACAAACAATATGAGACTGGAATAGAAGGGAGAACTGATAAAGGTACTCAAGGTACCCTCCGCCACACACCTAATGTGTATGTGCGGATGGATATGTGTGTGTGTGTGTGTGTGTGTGTATGTATGTGCGAGTGTACACCTGTCCTTTTTTTCCCCTAAGGGAAGTCTTTCCGCTCCCGGGATTGGAATGACTCCTTACCCTCTCCCTTAAAACCCACATCCTTTCATTTTTCCCTCTCCTTCCCTCTTTCCTGACGAAGCAACTGCCAGTTGCGAAAGCTCGTAATTCTGTGTGTGTGTTTGTGTGTTTTGTTCATGTGCCTGTCTGCCGGCGCTTTCCCGCTTGGTAAGTCTTGGAATCTTTGTTTTTAATATATTTTTCCCATGTGGAAGTTTCTTTCTGTTTTATATATATATATATATATATATATATATATATATATATATATATATATATATAACCTTGGTAACTCTTCCTGATCAACAACAAAACACCAACACCATTGCACAGGCTATAGTCAATAATTGGATTTTAAAATTCAGCATTCCAGAAGCACTTATATTCAACCAAGGTAGTAATTTCATGTCCAACCTCATGAAACAGCTTTGTCATTTGCTGAAAGTTCATAAATTATGCACTACCCCATTACACCCACAGGCAAATGGACAGACAGATAGGTCCACCACACTATCGGGAAGATGCTTAGTTATTTCATCAATGACCATCATAACAATTAGGATATCATCATTCAATACTGTGTAAGCACTTGCAAAGCCAAAACACATGAAGGAATGGGCATGTCACCTTATGAAGTTACTTATGGACAGGAGACGTGGTCACCATTCAATGTTATTAAGCCTAAAGAAGCAAAGAATGGAGAAGCAGGTCAGAAATTTGCTCAAATCATTAAGGACATGTGGAAAAAGTACAGAAAGCAAAACCCAGAGCATTAGAATGGCAAGAAAAATTAGTCACTAACTATCTTGATTTCAAAATTGGACAATGGATTTTTCTGTACAGTTTCTGTGTTGCTAAAAGAAAGACAAAAAAATTGTGACCAATTACCAGGGTCCTTACCAAGTTGTTGAAATCACATCACTAGTTAATTTCAAATTACAGTTACCTACAACACGACTATTCCAGAATGAGATTTTCACTCTGCAGCAGAGTGTGCGCTGATATGAAACTTCCTGGCAGATTAACACTGTGTGCCGGACCGAGACTCGAACTCGGGACCTTTGCCTTTCACAGGCACCATGTTCCATGGTAACACGACCATGTGAGTGGCAATAACCTGATACAGAGAGCTGAACAGGTACTTGTCAGTCATATCATTAAGAAACGAAAGGTGTTTGGAGGGAAAAACTGAGGAAGGTAGGTCAGGTACATAAATTAAGGAATTGACCATACTGACAGCTATGGTTCCCATTATCATAGCTGGTAAGTGAAAAGTGGTTTCAGATATCGCACACTGAGTTCCATTGTGCATTAATCCTTCAGCCTGCAGAAGCAACCTTTGTTTGCCATTTAACTTGCCCCGCTTGTAACGTGTACAAATAATGACTGTTGGCTCTGCCACCAAATATAGCCATTGCTGTCCTATCCACAGGAAGTATTCCCCTCCTTCAGTAATATTTCCTTAGGGCATTTTAAGAGCCCCTTCTCAGAATGGAACAATGTGAACTTGCAAGACTGCGGCACTGTATGCACAAACTTTGAAAGGCAAATGGTAACCAGTCCAGTACGACAGCGTAACAACTTTTTTGTAGACATTTAATGCATGACTGTGTCTATCTGGTGCCACTAGTAAGATCTCCTGCACCTTCAGTTTGATGTACTTCCACAAAGACTCAAAGACTCCCATGTTACTGGGTATGTGTGAACCACATTGCACTCCAAATAGATGTTTCTACAAATTAGTGGTATTTATATGTTAATTTCCAGGTGAGCTCCTCTCTCCTGGCTCATAATGGTAGCAAGGTGATAGTACATAGTCAAGAACTCCTCTCTTGCCAGTTTATAAGCCCCAAAGGCGATGGCACAACAGCCAAACTCATCAACAATTGTTCAATGATAGCAGAAATGGTGTATGAAGCCTGAGTGTGGCATGCAACAATGCTTCCTGCAACTCCACAATTTCAGTATGAGCATCTGTCAAGCTGTCAGCAAGATTGCATAGTAATGTGGCAATCAATGTTGTTCAAGTGATCACCAACAACACGTAAGTCACAAATGGTGGTTTCAGCAGATGACCTAATATGCGACATTAAAGCAGTGACCAACTCACAAAGCTGCCAAGTGTGGTGCAGTACATCACTTCCTACACTGATGAGATGGCTTGCATGCAAATTCACTGCCTCATGGTTGCTTTCCACCTCCTTCCAAATTCCCTGTAGTGCCTTACTGATGTTAGCGATGTCATCCACATCAGCCCTACAAAACACTCTCTTCAGTATCCTACCACCTGTGTCCAACAATCCTCTTTTCCATCTAACCTGTGTGAGTAACTCTGTAGTCTGTCGTAGTTGCACCTATAGCTTTGCAGACTCCAATCGTAACAGATGATACTCTCCTTATGTAATGTTATACTCTGACTAATTACTCATGATGATGCGCGATTTCCCAAAAAAAATTTCCAGCCTCCAAATCTTGATACCAAGTGCCCAAATGCTGCAATTTACCCGTAATGTCCACTGGTGATCTGACATAATTACACCCACCTGCTTGGGAAACATGAAGCCTCCCAACAAAGAACATAGTAAAATAGACCTAATACAGTAAGACTCTGTGCTCCATCCCTCCTCCGTAGACTGAATGTGCTCCTGGGTGCTGCTTCCATCTCTTCCCATTCCAGGGTAGGAACTACTTACATCTAGTGCAGGGAAAGAAAATCCCAATGTCAGTCCCACATCCCTGCTCAAGGTCTTAGCATAGATCAAAGATTTGGCATATTATCCTGTTTCCTTTGCTTTGCTATTTCCTTTTTCTCCTCCTTGTCCATTGTTTCTTCTCCCTCTTCTACAGAAAGTGGGGTTAGACTAGGCAAAGTGTCCATGTCCCCCTTAAATGGCCTAATTTGGCTTATGTGGGCTATCGAAGGGTGGGCGGGGAGCTGCAATGTAATGTTAACCAGCAATGCCATCCCTATTGCCTGGTAAGGACCTTTATACTGTGATACAGACTTCTTTGTTTTCCATTTTGGCACATGAGGATCTGCTAACAGAAGCCATTGACCCACACTGTATTTAGTTAACACTGCTTTCACATTATGTGTCCTTTCCTGGGTTCTCTTAAGCCTTTGTATTAATTTTTAGTTAAGTTTCACTTCCTTAGCAAAATCCTTCACTGATGGCACAACTCAAAGGGCAATGACATCTTTCACACAAAAATTACTTCATATACAGATAACCCTGTGCTCTGGTGAACTTTTGAGTTATACGCAGTAACGACATAGGCCAATAGGATTTCCCAATTGTTATGCTGGCAATTTGAGTAAAAACTCAACATTTTTGCAATTGTTCTGTGGACTCACTCCATGCAACCATTTGCTCTAAGGTGCAAAGCACTCATCTTTAATTTCTTAATGTACAACAGCCTGGCAGCAGGTGCATTATTTCTGACATAAAATATGTGCCCCGATCTGTAATTATGGTTTCAGCTGTCCCAAACCAAAGTCTCCAGTGGCTGACTAGTGCCTGAGCCACCGTTGTGGCTTGCTGGTCTGGTAAAGCTATTATGGAAAAAAGAAAAATGGTCAATAAAGGTTAATATGTAACAATTTCCTGGTGGTGTTTGTGCTAGGGGTCCTAGGACTTTCACCCCTCCAATTTGGAAGGGTTTATCAGCTTCCAGCAGCCTCTGTAATTTAATTTTTTGGTGGTTATGTTCTGCTCTTTGAGCCTATGGCACACAATTTTTGATGTGATGGTCCACATTCTGCCTATGTGTCACCCACTAATAATTCTGTGTTACCCTTCACTCCATTGCTCTTTGACCTGAATGCCCACTAAATTTGAACCGAGGTTTTGTCACGCAAGCTCTGCGGTACACTAACCATAGCCCATTTCATGTGTTCAATATGATACTCTGTCCTCCGTACACAAGTCCTCCGTGCACAACTGCTGTTGTTTAGTAGACCACTGACAATCTGGGTGCAGACAGGAGAGGTGTGACAACCAATGAAGTAGTCATGAAGATTATGGGGTGTGTCTCAGAACTCTTTCCACAGTTCATGTCTGGCTTGCTCAACTGGACTAGCATACAAACTACTATTACACCACTGTTTACACCAATACATGGATAACACACCACACCAGCACCAAAACACAAACACCAACACAAACTCACATATCCTATTTTGGAATGCCAATGGGATTGCAAACAAAAAGAGCCGAAATGGTTGTGTTCATGAAGTGAAAGGGTATCTGAATCACTCTATGAATGAAACACTGCTTACGCATCACAAACAGCTAAGCATTCCAGGTTATTGCGTTTATTGTGCCAACTGAGCAGATGGCAGTAAGGGGAGTGCACAGCCATCATCATACACAAAGATGTAGAACACATGAACATTGAGCTCCCTGCACTTGAGAGACTAGAGGCCACGGCTATCAGGGTCAAGTTCAATGGAGCCAACACTGTACTAGTTTCACTGTACAACCCTCCTAAAAACATAGTAACACTCGATATCAGCACAATTCTCAACATAGCACTGTGGGTAATCGCTGCTGGAGATCTAAATGCAAAACACCCCAACTGGAATTCATGAATATGTACCTCCAACGGCAAGAATCTATATGAACATGCACTAGGTTGAAACTAAATCATACTTGGGCCAGACATTCCCATGTATGTGCCTATATAGGCCCGTCTCAGGCCAGACATGTTAGATACAGCTCTCATCAAGGGCATCACATGCACACTCAACATTATGGTTGAAAACAATCTGGACCCAAACCACATGGCTGTAATACTACATATGGAAAAAACACTGCTGGAGACAGAACCACACAGAATACTGAACTACAAGTGCACAAATTGGATCCTGTTCAAGGAAACCCTTGATAGTCATATTCCAGAGATCCATGAAATTAACAACACACACCAAATAGATGAGGCAGTGGAGGCTCTTACTACTGCTGTCCAAGATGTGATGACTGACGCCATTCCACATACAACACCAAAACAACACTTGATGGCCCTGCCCCAAGAAATCCAGGGTCTTATCAATGAGGAACCACCTCAGGAGATACTAGCAGCGTACCAGGTGCTCATTCTATAAACTGCATGTCAAGAGACTCCAGGGTATAATACAGGATAAACTACAAACATTTTGAAACAAAAAATGGGGGCAGAAACTTGCAGGTCTAGATACCACATGTCCTGGTATGTGGAAGCTAGCCCGACACTTCACCAGGGAGAAACATTATTCCCATGCTACAGGGACCAGATGGCCCAGCCTACTACTCAAAGGAGAACGCAGAGCTTATGGCCACAACACTTGCAGCATCTTTCATGCTGAATCTAGCTCCTTCAGATCCAGTATTCACACTTGAAATGGATCGGCAGGCTACATGACTTGTAGTCCAGCCCTCATGCAACAAAATCAGATGTGCTAGCACAAACTGTATTACTTGGGCTATCAAGCATAACAAAGCTAGGAAAGCCCCTAGGCCTGATGGCATTCAAAACCATGTCCTCCAGGATAGAACCATAGAATACCCAGCACACATAACAGATGCTGTCTTAAGACACCAACACTTCCCTGAATATTGAAAGGTCCTGATGTTCAGGAGGCCAGGGAAAGACCACTCACTCCCACAGAATTACCGACCCATCAGTCTGCTGTGCTCACTCAGCAATACATCACTAGACACTGCATCACCAATAACACCCTAAGCCTGGAGCAATGTGGCTTTAGGAATCACCACTCAACAACACAATAACTCCTCCAAGTAGTTGAACATATAATATATGGCTGCAACACAAACAAAGCCACAGGGGCTGTGTTGCTGGACATCAAAAAAGCTTTCAATCATCTCTGGCATAACGGCATTATATGCAAACTAAGCAATGCTGGTTTCCCCGATGGACTACTGGTGTATTAAAGTAAACGTACACACGCAAACTGAAGCTACTGCGCAAACATCAACACTGGTGACTGGTAACACCATACACATGCCCAATATATTTCCAAGAGAAAGTCAGATATCTTGGGGTCTGGCTGGACTGGAAACTTACATGGGGGGACCATGCTGATTACGTTGCCAACAGAGAATATGTGAGGCTCAAACAACTATACCCAATGCACAACAGGGAAAGTACACTGAATAGGAGGGTGTCTAGGTCCATATACATGACTGATTAGACTATGATGATGTACGCAGCTCCCTTCTGGAGATATGCAGGTCCTACATGCCTGCACCACCTGCAGATCATACAGAACAAAGTGCTATGCTTCATTAGCAATGTTCCATGCTACACACGCACCGTGTATCTTCACAATGAATATCACCTTGAAACCCTCAAGGAAGTATTCTAAAAACATGCCACATGACTATACAGGAATTCAAGACACCCGAACAATCTTCTCATCCTTACTCTGGGAAACTATGGTAAAAAGAATAGGTGGAAACATAAGTGGCCAAAGACTTTACTAGCTAGGGCATAACCATCTATGGTAAGCTAACATACATCCACAAGTGACAACATTGGCAAGCCCCTGCGTAACAGCAATGTTGACTGGATACGCCAGATGCTATTAAAGCCACCCAACAAGCTACAGCAGGGAAACAACAAGTTCGTACACTGACACACAAACAAACTGCCAACATTACCCTATACTGTGAATCTGATATATGACCTATCGGACACAAAATTATGATGAACTTCACCGTTACAGGTATGCTGACTCTGACCAAGCAATCAGCAGCTGCTGTGTAACACTACTGCACAACAACAAAAGTATCAATCTGCATGATACCCACTACTAACAAATGCTACCCTTCCATGACCTGTCGCAGGCAGCAAGAAAACCGCTACTACTCTCACATCCCGACCCAACTATCACAGACGTTTTTTTCCCTTGGCTCTAACCTTGGAACTTTTTTTACTCTGCCCTCCAAACGACTACCCTTTGCTCTACTTTCGACTCAATCTATGTTCAGATGAGCATGTATTAATGATTAACCTTAACCAGACATACGCAAACATCACAGTACCCACATCCCGTGAGACCTCACTTTAGTGAAAACTAACCCTTATGCAGATATGGCAGTAGATCTTTTGTATTGTGTTGGTCATCATGCTGGTGCGGGCATGGAGGGGCTCTACATATTTTTTTTATTTTTTTAAAGAGGGATTTTGGAACATACCTGCAGTAAAAATCTGTTAGGATCAAATAACATTACAATTCCTTTATGTTGGTGGATGTTGGAAATTCTGAACAGCCTCAACTAGCTTTGGAATTGTATGAATTCCATTGCGCCCTACAATGTGCCCCAAATAACAAATTTCTTACAATACAAAATGACATTTCTCTAAACTTAATATTAATTGTGCAATGCGCAGATGATCAGACACTTCAAACAACCACTTCAAATGTTCTGGAATATTCTTTGAATAACGCTTATGTCATCTAGGTACACCATGCACTGTTCTGGCTTTAATCCATGCAACATATTATCCAACAGACACTGAAAGGTTGCTGGCACATTTTTAAGCATGAAACTGAAAGTGTCCAGTCAACATTGAGAATGCAGTTTGTGGTTGGTCCCCTGGCATTACTTCCAACTGGTGGTGACACCTATACAAATCCAGTGTTGTGAAGTACTGACACTGACCCAAGTTGTCCAGTGGGATAGGATGCGCATTTGATACTGTTTTCTGGTTGAGGAACCAGTAGTCAAAATAGAAATGATATGCTTTCCATCATCTGATGAGCTTTCACTTACAGTTACATTTGGAGCAGATCAGACACTACAACTAGGTTCTATGATGCCACCTCTAAATTGCTGATCTAGAAACTCTTCCATAATTGGTTGTAAATGCCTTGGAACTGAATATGGTCATTTATAGATGGATGCTTCACTTTTAGAAGGAATCTGGTGCTGAACAAGCAGTGTTGTTGGTAGTGGACCTGACAGATTAAATAATTCCACGTACTCATGCAGCAGTTTTTCCACTAATGCTCTATTCTGTGCTTCAAGATGTGCAGCCTTACTCTTTGGTGATGACCAGTTTGACAGACCCTCCTGACATTGTGTATGTTGCTCTAATTCAAGGTCTAGTTCATCCTCATCTAAGATATCTAAATTTGCAACCAGAGTACCGTGCAACAACTTTACTTCCTCACAGTATTATCAGTTCTGACAGGCGGTACCCTCCTGCTGTCTACTTCCTGAATGTAGGACATGCTACATCATATAAAACAATTATCTGCATCTAGTGCTCCAGTATCCATCAAAGGTTCAACAATACACAAGAAGTTCACTGGCAAGTCAGCACCAACACTAATCCAGACTACCTTCCCTGTATTTTTCAGTATGCAATCCCATAAATTGACCTTATGGGACCTTGTACACACTATAATTGGTTTGCCATGACCATGGGGCAGACCTTGTGACAATGACAATATTCCAGCTGCAGATTCTACTTGAAACAAAGTTCCATCCAGTTCTACCATATGCTATTTCAGGTCAATTATGGCACGATGTGCATCCAGGAAATTGAGTCCAAGAATGACATTGTACCTACCTCCAAGCACAGACAGAACTTCTGCATCCATTTGGAAGTTATCCTCCCCACTCAGAACTTCAGCACTCCAGAACAGAGTGAGTTTACACACCCTCCACCTAAGACACTTAATATCCAGCATGGTGTACTTAATCTATTTATCCCAAATATTTACTTACTTGTAGCCAATACCTGAGAACCAGTATACAATAATACTTTACATACTTTATCCCCCACATAACTGGTGTGAAAAAGTCTGCCACTCCTGTCTTACATGTGCTAACTCTTACCAGGAGTGTGGACACCCTACCACCTGTGCCATTTAACTGCTGCCCATAAGATCTAACCTGTGACTGAAACTTATATTGTGGCTGACTTCTGTTACAGCATTACCAATCCATGTGACCAAATTTCTTACAATACCTGCAACATTGCTGTCTGCAGTCTCTTTGTACATGACCCTTTTGTCGACACCAAAAACAATTTATGTCAATACTAAGCACTGACCGACATTCATGTGATCTAGCCAATGACTCAGTTTACTCTAATGATAATGCAGTATCCATAACTACACTCAAATACTTAGGAAATTCCAAATGAACTTTTCTTGGCATTTCTGGTTGTAACCCCTTCATGAGAGCCCTCTACTCTGCTTTCCACAAAATTACCAAGTTAGCCTTATCATCATCTGTGAGCTAATAAGTACCTGCACTGATTTTATGAATGCAGTGTGAAACTTTCAAATCGATTAATTCTGCTTATGAAAAACCCTAGTAAGTTGTTCCCAGAAATATCTAGCAGTGTTCTTCTGATATCTCATGATTAACTCTTCCAGATAAAATGTTTTAGCTTCCCTCAGATTCTCATTACACATAACATATGCTCTAGAATCTCCTATTAACTTTAGTCTAGCAACACATAATAATTGCTCCTTACTCCAACCCCCACTTTTGCTGCTGTAGCCAAATTGTCAGAAAAGATAAAAATCTCATCCCACTGTTTCCTACAAAACAGGATAACCAATCTGGAAGCAATGCCATCCAGGATGGGTGGGTTGGGATATGAATGTTCCCTCTCTACTGCTCTGAGCATCTTTACCTCTGTCTGTTATTTATCTACCTGATCCCTAAGTTGCCAAAGCAGTCTTCCTGAAAGCAGTGCAAACAGGCACAGAACTCCGCTGCTCATCACCAGATTCAAACATAGATTCTCTGCTGGATGTGAAGAAGAGGATGGTGGGAGTGTGTCTACAGATGGTTCCTGATGACAAAATATCAACATTGATCAACTGTAATACATTGGTTGTTGGCCTCTGTGTGAGGTTTGCTTCCACTCATAATATTCTCAATGGTGACAAAGGTGGCTGGCAGACTCTCAAATGTACATCCGCTGCTGCGACTTTAGCTGCACTGGAATAACTGGAATCTTCTGCCTTGGCAGTGGTGCTATGGCCTTGCTGGGTCATACCACAGCAGCTGGAACCATGCGCCATGGGCCTCTGTTGTAATCATTAGTGGGGGGTATTATAGTGACAGCAGAGGGACAGGCCAGTACCCTGCCTCAGTGTCCATCCCCAGTGCTGTCTGTCTTGCATTGGCAGACCAGGGTCCTTGGCTCCAGCCTCAGTCATGGTGTTTGTGGAGGCAGTGTCCCAGGACAATGGTGACATTGCATTTTCACAACGCACCCCAGGCAATGACTTTCACTACAGGTGATGGTGCCCAATGATAGTGACAGCGACGATGACAGCAGTGGCATCACTCTGGTGACTTCTAGGCAATGACCTGCATTATGACAGTGATTAATACAATGACTGTGATGACAGTGATGACTCTGAACTGGTGGCGGCACTCAGTGACACAGGTTATGCATCACACCAATGCCTTGATGGTGAATGATGATGAGCTGACTGCCAGCCCTTAAAATATAGCTTTCTGCCAATGATGTTTGTGGTTCTTCCTCCCCAGTGGGTCAGTGGAATATTCTGGGACTGTTGGACTGGTGTAATTGACCCAATTAACATCCTCCATGTTGACACTGAGGCGTGTGACAAGCTGCTTCTTGTCATGTACTCTGCTGGTCGGTGACACAGTGTTCTCCTTTGTGTTGCTAAATTCGATGTTCCGCTGACCCACTGGCATCACAAGTGAGGTGCACAACAGCATGTAACACACATATGACATCTGGTCCTTTACATTCCTTTTCATTTTAACTAACTTCAGTATTGTAACTCCTACCTTTAACAAACATAATCACTCTAATAATTTAACCTTCTACAAAGCTTATCATTTTCTATTCAGACAGTACACTTCAAGGGATATACTACCTATTTACTTTGACAGGTTTCTGTATTGACTTGGTATTGACTTTGATTTAGCAATTGAAAATATCTCTTGGTTTTTAGTGGAAAATTTTCATTTATTTGAGTTTAAGGGTCTGAGACATGCAACTGAACGCATCATTGGTGCCAATTCATCAAATATTTGATGCCAGTCTATAGCAGACACCATAATTTTGAAAGCATCTTAACTTTCCTTTGCAATTACCCTACTTCTGAACACATGATTTGAATGCCAACAACAATACCTTCACTGCTTCATTAGATCCAAGTGTCCTTAATTTGTAATAAAGGACTGACACAAGAGGTTAAATTACAAATAGCAGATTGTGTTTTCACAATACAAGACAGACACCCCAGCTACACAACAGCCACCAGAAGAAAGTATATTTTGCAGCCACGTTCTGCTCTGGCATAGCAAGCAACTACTGAGCAGAGTGAAATACATCCTGTGTTCCACAACATGCCACCTACAGAAAATGAAACATACACGTTCAGATAAACAGGCAAGGCACCTCATACACACATGAGTGCCATCTCTGGCAACATGGTAGCAGAGATGAGGAAGAGGCAGAGATGGCAGGGTACTGATGGGGTGGGGGGAAGAGAAGAGTGCTGTCTGGCAGAGCATACAAGGACTAGATGGTGGCATGACAATACTTCGAGGTGCCATGTTGGGAGGCAGTGGAGCAGGGAAGTGAAGTGTGTGTGTGGAGGGGGGGGGGAGGGGGGAGGGGGAGAGAGAGAGAGAGAGAGAGAGAGAGAGAGAGAGAGAGAGAGAGAGAGAGAGAGAGAGAGAGAAATGGGGAGTGGAAAAGGAGAGTAGTATGGAAGGGGAAGATAGATGAGTGTATTGGCTGAGGGCAGCACCCAATGAGGGGCAAGGAATGTGTGTAAGGAGGAGGTCATAGGACAGAGGGGGCCAAAACTGTTGGGTGGAGGGTATGCAGGCACTAGGTTGCCATAGGTTGAGACCCAGAAAATTTCAGAAGTGGAGAAGGTATTGTAAGGATAACTCCCATCTATACAGTTCAGAAATGCTCATGCTGGAGGGGAGTATCCAGATGGCCTGAGTTGTGAAGCACCAATTGAAATCAAGCACACTATCTTCAGCTACGTGTTGTGCCATACGGTCGTCCACTTTGCTCTTGGCCACAGTTTTGCAGTGGCTCTTCATCCTGGTAGACACCTGGTTGATGGTCATACCAACATAAAAATCTGTGCAACAATTGCAGCAGGGCTGGTATATATATGTCTGCTTTCACACATGTCCCAGCCTCTGACAGGGTAGGATAAGCCTATGACAGGACTGGAATAGGAAGTGCTGGATGGGTGGATTGGGGACATCTTGCACTTGGGTCTACCACAGGGATATGATCCCTATGGTAAGGGGTCAGGATTGGGAATGGCAAAGGGATGGACTAGGTTGTTGTGGATGTTGGGTGGGTGTTGGAACAACTCTTCCAGAGGAGTGGGAAGGATACTGGATAGTGTGTCCCTCATTTCAGAAAGTGATTATAGGTAATCAAAGCCATGACAAAGGATATTGTTTAGATGTTCCAGTCTGGGGTGCTATTGGGTGGTTCTTGGGTGTGGTGGGAGGACTGGTGATATGTGGGAAAATGCTACAGGAGATTTGTTAGTGCACTAGGTCTGAGGGATAGTGCCTATCAACGAAGGTCTTGGTGAGATCTTCAGCATACTGGGAAAGGGAGTTCTTGACATTGCAGACATGCCATCCCTGGGTAACCAGGCTGTATGGGAGCAATTTTTTGATGCAGAAAGGATGGCTGTTGAATGCAGACACTGTTGTATCTACTGTACACCACATTCTCTGCTCCTGAAATAATCCTGGTCTCAACCTATGGTAATGTACTGTCCCTACACCCTCCACCAACAGTTTCTGCCCCCTCTGTCCAATCACCTCCCCCATATTCATATCCCTTCATCCTCACTGTGTGCTGTCCTTTTCCAATGCACCCACCAGTCTTCCCCTTTCCTGCTACTCTCCTGTTTTGCTCCCCCCCCCCCCTTCCCCTTCCCTGTCCCACAGCTTCCTGATGATGCGCCTGGCAGTCTTGTTATGTCTCCATCTAGCCCCTGCCTGCTCTTTTCTCCTCCAACCAGTCCCTGCTTTCCCTCCCCTTCCTTGCCCTACTCCAGACTGGTGTGTGACATTGGCATTTTGATCTAAGTTGCTGGAGAAGTTGGCCATACATGCATTAGGTGTGCTTGTTTGCTTGTGTGAATGTGTGTGTGTTTTCTTTTCTGAAGAAGGGTTTGGCCGAAAGCTAAATTTTGTAAGTCTTTTTATTATGGCTGTCTGGAACTCAGTGTGTCATCTAATCAAGGCAAAGATATGTGTGAGCTGTACATCCCAAAGGACTTTCCTGACAGTTTCTCATGGTTGTAAGTACATTCTGTGCATTGTACTCAAGTACGTGAGACTATGCAGACCACTTGAAGTATTAAAAATTTTCTCAATATTTTACTAATATAGCCTTAATTATTTTTGGACTGATGAGGTATGTTCTTTGACTAATGTAGCTACAAAACTGACTTTCATCACCTGTGGTCTGCAGTAACTAGTTGAAGTTGTACAGCCAGCTTTTCCTCACATCAGTGTTCACTGAGGCATAGTACAGGGTTATTCTAAATCATGGTCCCATTTCAAAACTTTGCATTTTTTCTAGTACAAATCCAAAATGAACAATCTTTATACCTTCTCACAGTAAAAGTTTATCATAGAAATATACAGTGACATGTGTGTTAGCAGCACCATTTATGGGAAAATCCAATCAGATGTATGTTAGTAGCAGCATTCATCAGTATGAAAAGTGAGGTGAAGTGGTGATGCAATGGCCCTTGTGCCAAGACATGTGACTTGCAATGAGATTCAAGGATAGCAGCTGCAGAATGTGTGCTGTGGTCATGATCTCCATAATAGTGCTGCTTCCATTAGGTTTGAAGCATTATGAGATTTACATCTTTTATCATCTACTTATTCAGAGGCTTCAGATTCGGGTAAACTAACCATTTTACATATAATATCAACATTAACATTGGTGTATATCTGATATTGGCAATGCACTCTGGAAACAAACCACACAAAGAACTATGAAATTACAATGAAATCCAGATGGTTAGCTGCTTACAGGCGTTGGCAAATATCTATGGGGACAGCTGAAAATGTGTGCCCCGACCAGGACTCGAACCCGGAATCTCCTCTTTATATGGCAGACACTCTATCCGACTGAGCTACTGAGGACACAGAGGATACTGTGACTGCAGGGACTTATCTCTGGCATGCTCCCGTGAGACCCACATTTTCAACTTACTGTCCACACACTACATTTTTAGTGCCCCTGCCCACTCATTACTGGCTGCAGTCAATCTACCAGTTCCTGTGGAGTTTGAGCAATGTGAGTGCATCCACACTGAAGAAGATCAATGGACAGTAAGCCTTATTTATATGAAGATGGTGTCTCTTCTTTCAGACATGTCCAAAAGAAAAGATACCATCTTCATACACAAAGAACTGTCTAATTGCTGTGAAATACTGGATAAATTGTGTGCCCTGTGTCTGTCAACTTCTCTTTCATCATTGTGAGAAGGGCAGACATGATACCCCATATGACCAATGTATATGAGCTGCTGAGGATGTCATAGCGTTGGTTAAAAATTAACACTGAATGATAAACTATTTTGTTACATTCATACAGTTTTGGAGGAACTGAACATAGACATAGCTTCAATATAACCACTGTTACTAGCTTCAATATAACAGGGGATGATTTCTTAAATAAAAAGGGAAAACAAAAGAAAAGTGTACTACCAGTGCTGTGGCACCAAGTATTCACTACAACTTTGACCCCATCACTAAAGCTGCACAAATGAGTATCATGTGGAGCAGAAATATGCTAAAGCATAACATATAATTTAATACTTCAGACTGCTGTCTGATAAATAAATGAATTAATTCAAAATCATCGGTCATACAGAGTATTATTCTTCATTATCTAGGAGCAGAGTGTCTGTGCAGTGGAAAAGAAGTAGCCCTTCAGAACTTTGAACATGTTACATTGGAGAATCCTTTAAACCAACAGTATATGTGACATCTCCAATAAAACACAGGCGTATGAACATGCATTAACTCCACATATAATGTCACCATAGTCATTTTGAAAATTTATTTATTGATGCATGTTGACATTAAATACATGACAAAAATGATTTAAAAACTGTACATACATGCCTATACAACGAAGCAGAAAATTAGCATTTACTTTTTTTGCACAATTTGTAC
Organism: Schistocerca gregaria; assembly: GCF_023897955.1. NCBI lineage: Eukaryota > Metazoa > Arthropoda > Insecta > Orthoptera > Acrididae > Schistocerca > Schistocerca gregaria. The sequence continues at coordinate 358,919,688 of NC_064922.1, forward strand.
AGCAACACAACCAATGTCAAACTCAAAATTTATCATTATTACTTCAAAACGACTTCTGTATCCACCTCATTGTTCTTGTAGTATTCTTTCGCACACTACCTTGAGTGCTTTAATGTTGTTGAATGTCTTCATAAATATTTAAAAACACACACTTATTGAGAAAGTACAGTAGACATTTAACACCAAAATATTGTAATATGAAATTCACATATAGTGCCCATCAGATTCATCATCTGTGCTAGAAAAATATTTGTCCATTGTTTTACTTGTGGGGAGATGTTTCAGTTCAGAATCTTTCATGCTTTCAGATATACTGTGGCTATTATCATCTCCCACACTTTGTTCATTTACCTTTCCAGCTGGGTACTGTGATGGACTTTCATCTGATGAAAAGTGAAGATTGTAGTTCAGTTTTCTTTGAATCTTGTATTTGCTCTTAGCTCTTAGGTTCTTATAGTGAACTTGTCTCAGGAGTTCAACAAATAATTTTGCCTCCTCCATTCTAACGTTATGAAGTTTTTCTGAAAGACTGCTCTCTGAATCATTAACATCAGAGCTGCTCTTAAATTTTCGAACACTTTCTCTGCTGGCAAAACGCTGGAACCTCTCAGAATGTGAATATGGTGCAAAATAAGTAGGATCCTTACCACCACTTGCATCCCCTTCAGTCAGAGGATGACTTCTGTCTTTCATGTGGTATCCTAAGTTATCTTCTGCATTGGAGTAGCTAATATTGTGATCGTTTGTATTATCTGGAACCCAATCAGTAGTCCCATATCTGTTCTTGAAACTATCTTGTGATTCCTAAAAAAATTCAGAAGTTTCAGAATCAGTGTGCCAATATTAAAAGAATTATAAGTGAAAATTATTGGATTAGAAAAACATGCAAATCTAAATCACAAGGAAATAAAAATAAGATTTCAAGGATGAAATTAACAATTTATAAAAGGACTGATCACTGTTTTTTAAATGTTATGTGCAAGGTAACAAGAGCCACCCATCCCCTTTCCCACCCTTACTGACACACATAAAATCCAAGATGGCAAAGGATCAGAAGTAGAGGTTTAGGCCAGGATGCACACAGAAGGTGGAGATTGTAATGAGACATCCTTCTCTAGCATTACTTTTCCTCAACAGTAGCTGTCGATACCAGTATCATTTTCCAAATTTTGGACAGGTCAATATTATCTCAGTTGCTTTCCTGAAAACTTTCATATAATTTTATACACAGTATATTAAAAACAAAGATTCCAAGACTTACCAAGCGGGAAAGTGCCGGTAGACAGGCACAATAAAATAACACACACACACAAAATTTCTAGCTTTCGCAACCAACGGTTGCTTCTTCAGGAAAGAGGGAAGGAGAGGGAAAGATGAAAGGATGTGGGTTTTAAGGGAGAGGGTAAGGAGTCATTCCAATCCCGGGAGCGGAAAGACTTACCTTAGGGGGAAAAAGGATAGGTATATACTCGCGTGCACACACACACACACACACACACACACACATATCCATCCATACATATACAGACACAAGCAGACACATTTAACTAGCCTGCATTCGCCAAGGCAGATCGAAAACCGCCTAAAAACCGTCTACAGAATGGCCGGTCCACTGGACCTCAATACAAGTCCACTGAGCAACTGGTGCTCCTTCCCAGTCCAGAAACCCATCTGTTAGACCGCATGGCTAACTGGGTGGGCAAATATAACATACTGTGTATAAATTAATGAGGTAAATAAAATAGAAAGAAACTTGCACATGGGAAAAATATATTAAAAACAAAGATTCCAAGACTTACCAAGCGGGAAAGCACCGGTAGACAGGTACAATAAAATAACACACAAACACACACACACAAAATTTCTTTCTTTCGCAACCAAAGTTTGCTTCTTCAGTAAAGAGGGAAGGAGAGGGAAAGATGAAAGGATGTGGGTTTTAAGGGAGAGGGTAAGGAGTCATTCCAATCCCGGGAGCAGAAAGACTTACCTTAGGGGGAAAAAAGGATAGGTATATACTCGCACGCACGTGTGTGCAGAAATTGTTTTATTTCATCGATTTTTGAAATTTATGAACTAATAAATTTTCAATCACATGCAGCAAAGCTGCAGGCTGCCCAACAAAGGATCTTAATACCAAAAGTGATTATGCATTACCAATAATGATGGAATGTATCTAATGAAAGTGAGAAGCACTTTGCAACAATAACCAGCAACATCAAAAAGGAAAGATAAGTACAAACTATTAGTGAAGTTAATTTGTTTATGTACTATTGTGGTTGCTAACAAAATGAATGGGGATGAAAGGAAAAGTGAGGTAGAAATGGAAGCTGCAGGATCCAGTCAGGACATGTTTGAGCCAAGTGAAATTGTAGACAGTAAAGAAACTGTACAGACTAATGTCTTACAGTTAATTTTGGCAAAATTGGAGGAAATGAAGACAGATAACAATAGTAGCTAATGAAAGGCTAAATAATTTGCAAACTTCACTACAAGGACAATTAAATTACTTGAAAACTGAAAACAATAGTAAAATGGACAGGGTACAAAATCAGATAGGTCATCTTCGTAATCAAGTTTCAGAGTTAAAAAATGGGTTGTCAGAGGAGTTAAAAAGTGTGAATGAAAAAGTCAATGTTTTAGGAAACAGATTTATTGTTATAGAAAGTGAGTTTGTAACTGAGTCAGCAAAACATATAAAGAATGTTGACAAGTCTTAGTTGCACAGGAGGCCACAGCTGAAAAACTGCGTGAGTTGGGAGCTACCACCTGATAATGCCATCAATTTAAACCAAAAAGTTTTAAATCTAGAAAACAATATGCAAAATAATGTAACTGTATTAGATCAAAAGATTTCAGCACTTCAGGAAAGTTATATTCACAAAAATCTGTGTGCAAACAATGGTATTGCATGGTCCAACACTCATATCAAATGTTTTCCATCAGATAATTTACATCCAGTGGATTTTCTGCAGTACTACAGGGATAGCTTTGTGTCAGGCATGAATGACAATCAAAGCATGAACTCTATTAAAAGATTTCTTGAAGGCAAAGCTCTGTCATAGGTAAATTTAAATTTAAATCACTGGGAAACATATCAGAGTTTCGAGAAAGGTTTTTTAAAATAGTTTTGGTCAGAAGCAGAACAGGGGAGAATCTAAGTGAATTTTTGATAGTCTTAATTATATGAACAGGGAATGCACTTTGAAAGAGTTTTGTAAAAACCAACTTAAAAAATTAGCACATCTTGACAAACCACTGGGTGAAATGACCTTGATTGATGCACTTAAAAGGAGATTACCAGAAAGATTGTAGTGGGATTTGGTACACAGACCTGACAATTGTCTTGAACAGTTTTTATGATATTGACAGTATTAAAATTGTAAGTCCAAAAATGGCTAAATTGAGTTATGATGCTCAGCAGAATTGTTGCCTCCATACTTATCCCCTGTATAAGTATCGTATCTCTAGCGGCGCAACTTAAGCGTCAATAGCAATCTTCAGAATAACATAAGTCAGCTAAGGGGCTCTTTCACCAATGATAATGATAGCAAGTTAAGTTACGATGTTTTCCCTGGGGGAATTGTAGCGGAACAAATATCATAAGTGTAGTCACAATGTTTGTACAGGGAATTTTTACTTGTAGATGCATGCGATGTTTTCACTTGCCCATTAAGTTGGTAGCATTGCCGTCCCAGGTTGTTTGTAGCCAACAATAAGTATGTATCCAGAATGAAATTTTCACTCTGCAGCAGCGTGTGTGCTGATATGAAACTTCCTGGCAGAAGTGAAGCTGTGAGGACGGGGCGTGAGTCGTGCTTGGGTAGCTCATTTGGTAGAGCACTTGCCCGCGAAAGGCAAAGGTCCAGAGTTTGAGTCTCGGTCTGGCACACAGTTTTAATCGGCCAGGAAGTTTCAATAAGTATGTACATTGTAGATGTGGTCATCAGTACGAGTTTAACCAGTTATTTTGCTTAGCACATTAATTGATAAACATCTGTGTGAATGGGTTCCAAGTGTGCTGATTTTGTAATTGGTGTCATTTATTACGTTTTTGGATAATTATGTACTCAAGTAGAGCATTAAAAATAATGGACATGGTTCTCAACCCAATGAAAGATGATGAACGTAAGTACTCATTTTCTTTTACTGTCACAATGATAAAGAACGTAATTTCGTATATACAATTGAAAACCTGAAAAAAAAAACCGAAATTCTATACACAACAAAAATAATTACGATTTCTCATTTTATATACAAATTAAGAATATTTTTCATAAATTTTTGGCTGCAGTTCTATTTAGCGCTACAAATAATTTGTGTTATCGCAGTAATAATTATTGTTAGACGCCATTTGCGTTTTTCTACAGGAGACAGAAATGCAAATACAAGGGAACCACTTCTCACTGATGCTGGGTGCTCTAGTTTGTGGTTTTCTAATGTTCGTCCCAATAATGGCACAACTGAAGTGATGACAACAGGAAATAGTTCAAAATGAATTGATACATCGTGTTTGGATAATAGTGATGACTCTGTTGCTGATCCTGACTTCGATGCCACAACAGCTGATCACTCATCAAGCAGCAGTGGCGAGAAGGAACAAAAGACAAAAAAAGTTCAATGGGAAACATAACAAAGACCAAGGTAAACAATAAAGGTTTCTGTAGCATAGCACATTTAGCAAAATAATATAATATAGGCAATATATTTTAAAATTACACATTTTTATTGCAGGCGAGATCTCCTTACAAACTACTGGGCAACGCTTAAATCTTTCTCCACCTATATCCACAGTGGAACATAATACAACTATTTCCTCACCAAACACTGTTAGCATATGACGATGTGAAAATAAGAATAAAAAGACCCGTAAAAGGAGTAGGAACTCAGCCTCATGGATAGTAAATAGAGCAAAAGAATCTCTCAACAGAGGTTTTGCACACATTGGTCGAAAAGGTGCCCAAATAAAAGCAAGAGTAATGAAGCCTGGATGTGATCCTAACTTCTGCTGACTAAAATGTCATAACAAGTTAAGGCAGGATATTTTTGAACAGTTCTGGCAGATGGGGGATCAGAGCAGACAACGAGAGTTCATCTGTCAACACGTGAAAAATGTAAGCAGGAAACAGATTCAAAATGTGGCAGAATCAAAAAGACAATTTTCAAGACAGTATTTTCTAACAGTCAATGGGAATATCATTAAGGTGTGTCAGAAAATGTTTCTGCACACTCTCTCTATTACAGATAGGTGGGTGAGAACTGCCATGCAAAAACTGAGAACAAATGGAATTCTGTCACCTGAAATGAGAGGAAAGCATTCCAGAAGGGGAAATACAATAGGGCCTCAAATAAAGGAGTCAGTGTGAGAGCATATGAACAGCTTTCCTTGTGTAGAGTGACATTACACAAGAAAAGAAACAAGCAGAAAATGCCTTGATGCAGAACTGAGCATTGCAAAAATGCACAGACTGCACCAGGAATGGACCAAGGAAATAATATATGCCTCCATATATCCTGCCACATTAAGGCAATACAATGATATATTCAACCAAGAATATAATTTGTCATTCTTTTGGCCTAAAAAGGATAAGTGTGAACTATGTGAGCTTTACGATAGTTCCTCTGGAGAGCAGAAAGCAAAGTTGGAATACAAATACATGTCTCACATTGCCAGTAAAACTATTGTCAGGGATCTGAAAGAAAAAGACTAAATGAGTTCAATCATGGACAAGTCCATTATTAGTGCATGTTTTGATCTGCAGAAAGTGTTGGCTACTCCTCAGTCTGATGTGAGCCTTTACTACTACAAACGGAAATATTCCACTTACAATTTTACAGTGTACAACATGGGAAACAAGGAAGGGCATTGCTATGTTTGGAATGAGGCCATTGCCTGCCATGGCCCAAATGAAATAGCTAGCTGTCTTTACCATTTCTTGCAGATGAAAGCTTGCAAAGGTGGAAAAGGTTCAACCTGTACTCTGATAGCTGTGGAGGCCAAAATAGGAACAGATTCCTATTTTGTATGTTCATCATTGCTTCTGTTAAGTTTGGAATTTCAGTCACACATCGCTTTCTAGAACGGGGTCACTCCCAGAATCAAGGTGACTCAATGCACACTCTGATCGAAAGAAGAATCAATCAGTGTACGTTCTGGATCAATGGGTCACTTTAATTAGAATGAGTAAGGTCATTGGAAAGCCATACACAGTTAATGAAATGAATCAGGACTTAATTTACGACTTCAAGAAAGTAGTGCAGAAGCAACAGTGGATGTATGACACTAATCAAAATAAGGTAATATGGAGTAAAGTATGGGAAATTGCTGTCTTTGAAGGCCAACCATATGATGTGTACTTTAAGTACACTTACTAGGAAGAAGCAAAGTGTATTGTTGTCCAGAAGCATTCTAGAGGACAACAGTTATCACCTGCGACATCCTTGAACAGCCATATCATGGAATCTTACCGATCAGTGAACTGAAGTAGAAGGATCTCTTGTCCTTATGTGACAGAAAGTGCATCCCAATTGTTTATCATTCATTTTATCAAAGGCTGGTTTCAACACAAACTGGTACACCAGAACAACATGACAATGATGTGTCAAGTGCAGATGATGATGCTATTATCAAAAGTGCTCAAAAAAATTTTAATAACTTGTTTAGTCAGTTTTTGTTATCATAAAGCAATTGTAATGCAACTTAGATAGAAATATTATGTATATTTTTCCAGAGAAAAACATCGTAAGTCAGAAAACTATACTTTTGGAAAAGGGTGGAGCACATTAGTATAGTACATTTAAATCTCTTCATTTATAGCTGTTTACCTGTGAAGTTTCATTACAATTTAAATAAATTCTGATTTACACTGTTTAAATACTTAAACTTTCTTTTGCTTCTCCTGTAAAATTGACAATTTTGAGTTACGATGTTAATACTTGGGCCTGTCGATATATTGACAGGCTGCATAGGACAGTACAAAGAAGTATGTAGCATAATAATAGGAATGATAGAAATCACAATGGGAGTAATCACAGAAACAGAGAAAATGGTAACTCCCATTAGGATCAAAGTGACAATAGAGAGAGAAATTCTAAACAGCAGCAGGACAGGAAAACTAATTTCTGTATTTTAAACTGTGGGAAAAGTTGTAACTATTTGCACAACATTGTGAACCAAGTAGTCAATAATTATTGTTATAATGAATGACATTTTCACTCTTTTGTGTTTGAGTTTTACTGACAGCTAATGGTGGACATTCATACTAGAGAACAGACAGGTACTAGTCACGTGCCATTAGAAAGCTGAACAAACATTAGATCAAAGCAGTTACACAATGCATCTGTTTTACAAATGTCTTTGATTCCAATGGGATTTTAGATGTGCATGATATGTAGTATATGATTTTAGGTTTGGTGCATAAGACAGTTTTAAGTCGTGACAGATATATGAACAATAGGACAACAGGCTGCTACAAAAATTCGTATGGATGACCTACAGCCTTATGTAGACTGACAGAGTGCCAAACAACTGGCCAGGAGTACATTGGATGGGAGTGATCTATGAAGTGTTCTCTGTTACCTATGACGGAATGTGATAAGATCTCAAATGAGTAAATGGTCAAGCTGTCCAAGTCCAGTGTTTTGATAAAAGAGAATACCTCAATGCTTTTCTGTGGCAGACTACTTGCAGCGTGGAAGTATTGTAGAATGTGGAGCATAAAATCTGTTTCTATATCTAGGTAGAGAACAACTCCAGTTTGTGTACGCATTGATGAGACCCTTAGAATATTTTGTTAGAGACTGCCAATCACTACAGATTCATCATTATTAGTACCAAGGAGCAGAAGAGGGGCATTCATTGTTAAGGTAAAGGCTGCAATTGAAGTGTAAGCACTGTTAGTAGTAGCTGATACTTTCAAACTGACTGAGGACTCTTTTTGGAAGTAATGAATAGGTAGAGTATAACACTGATAAATATGGTAGGTGGAATACAAGAGTTGTAGATGAAGTGTATTTGTGAAAATGTTTTATGTTTTAGAGCTAGAAAAAGGAGGTGTCATCCCCTGAATGTGGATAAGAAAAATATCAGTACTAAATGTGATGTTCATAGGAGAATTCAGAGTTTGGATTAATGGTGTACCATCTGATGATCACTGTTATTTAATTAAAGTTTCTCCATTGCTGAAAGTCATATAATCCCACTATTGCCTGGAAATTCCTATAGGCATAAGTTGTCATGTAATAAGACAACTCTTCTGACTACAGTTTCTAAAAACTGCTAGTAGACTATTGCAACCAAATCATGAAGTCTTTATTTATCATCCATTTTATCATGTACAATGATATAGGACTTGTCATATGTTAACACCAAAAAAACTTAAATAATAGTGTCTGTATATAACACATGCAGATAATTAAGTATATACACAAAAGCAAATCATGCAGATACATATAAAATCATACAGATAACCCAGTACATAAACCAAACAAATTTTAAGTTTACCATATATCCAGTGATACCTGGCTATGTTAAACTTAAGTTATGGATTCATATCCAGTGACACCTTCAATTATAAGTATTTTCTTAATCTCATTTTTTAGTATTTGTAACTTTGTTACCTTTTTAACTCTTAAGGGTAGAGCACTGAAAAGAATTTTTAGGCAATACATTATGATTTTTTGGTTCAGGGCTTCGTTATGTACTTCTCTAGCTCTACATCTACCTCTACATCTATATTTTGCAAACCACCATGAAGTTCACGGCAGAGGGTACATCCCGTTGTACCAGTTATTAGGGTTCCTTTCTGTTCCACTCACATATGGAGCACAGAAAAAATTATTTTCAATGCTGTAATTACTGTAATCTTATCCTCATGATCACTATGTGAGAAATACATAAAGGGCTGTAGTGTAATCCTAGAGTCATCATTTAAAGCCGGCTCTTGAAACTCTGTTAGTAGTCTTTCTTGGGATAGTTTACATGTATCTTCAAGAGCCTGTCAGTTCAGTTCTTTCAGTATCTCAGTGATACTCTCCCATGACTGAAACAAATCTGTCACCATTCATGCTGCTTTTTTCTGTAAACATTCAATATCCCCTGTTAGTCTTATCTGGTATGTGACCCAATCAACTGAGCAATAATGTAGAACTGTTTGCACGTGTGGTTTGTAAGCAATCTCCTTTGTAGACTGACTGCACTTCCCCTGTATTCTACCAGCACATTCCCAGTATTCTATCAATAAACTGAAGTCTACCACCTGCCTTACCCATGAGTGAGCCTACGTATTCATTTCATTTCATATCCATACAAAATGTTATACCCAGGTTTTTATATGAGTTGGCCAATTCCAACAGTAACTCACTGATGTTATAGTCATAGGATACTACATTTTGTTTCTTTCTTTGTGAAGCTTAAAATTTTACATTTCTGAACATTTAGAGTACTTTGTCAATCTCTGCACCACCCCAAAATCTTATCGAGGCCTGACTGAATATTTAGGCAGCTTTTCTCAGATAGTACTTCATTATAGATACTGCATCATATGTGAAAAGTCTGATTTTACTATTAATATTGTTTGCAAGCCTATTAATATACAGAATGAACAGCAAGGACCCCAACACACTTCCCTGCCCTTCTACATCTGATGGTGACACTGCATCTAAGATAACATGCTGTGTCCTCCCTAACAAAAAGTCCTCAATCCCGTCACAAATTTCACTTAATACCCTATATGATCATACTTTTGACAGTCAGCATAGGTGTGGTCAAATGCTTTTCAGAAATCGAGAAATCTGCAGTGTTTTTGGAATCCATGACAACCATTCTGTTTGAGATACCTATTATTTTTGAACTCAGAATGTGTACTAAGATTCTAAAACAAATCCATGTCAAAGATATTGGACGGTAGTTATGTGAATCACTTCTACTACCCTCCTTGTAGATAGATGTTTCCATACTTTTTCCCAAGGACTGGGCATGATTTTTTGTTTGAGGTATCTACATTAGATTGTAGTTAGAAGAGGGGCTAACTCAGCCACAAATTCAGTAAAGAACCTGATAGGGATTCCATTGGGGCCTGGAGCTTTGTTCAGTTCAAACAATTTCAGCTGTTTCTCAAAAACTCTGACATTAATAATTATTTCAGTCATATTTTCAATGGTGCAAGGATTACAGTGGGTCAATTCTCCTGAGTTTTCCTTTGTAAAGGAACATTTAAAAATAGAGTTAAGCATTTCAGCTTTTACTTTGCTATCTCCAGTTTCAGTTCCTGTCTCATTCACCAGGGGTTGTATACTAACTTCAGTGCCACTAATGGCCTTTACATATGATCAGAATTTCTTCAGGTTTCGTGAAATATTATTTGACAGTATTCTGCTCTGGTAGTCACTGAAGACTTCTCACATTGGTCTCTTAAAAAGCCAAACATGCTTCATTCAGCATCTCTCTATCTATTGCCCTATGCTTTGTTTTCCATATACTATGCAGTAATCTCTGTTTCTTTAGAAGTTTCTTTACAGTGACTGTATACTATGGGGGGGGGGGGGGGGCATAGCATTGTGAAGTCTTCTTCTTGGAACAAATCTATCCAGTTTATGGTCAATTATTCTTTTAAACTTGATCCATAGCTCCTCTACATTCTCCTGTCCTGTGCTGAAAGTTTCAGGTTCCTCGTTAATAATATACAGTCCAAATCACAGTTTGGGTTCCTTAGGGGTTCTGGCACAGAGAAGGCTATTTACATGTACAGTGAAAATGTACTTAATTCATTAGATAACAAATTAGAGGCAACTGGCATTTGCTGCAGCCTGTCAAAAGCCTTTGACTGTGGGAATCATAGCACTCTCTTAAGTAAATTAGAATATTACAGTGACACTGACAGTGCTGTGAAATTGTTCGAGTCTAACTAACAGAAAACAAAGGTTGTCACTGAAAAATACCTATGGAGTAAGCAATCAGTCTTCATCTGATTGAAAATTAATTACTTGTGGTGTTCCTCAAGGTTCCATCTTGGGTTAATTGATTTTCATTGTGCACATTAATGACCTCTTGACTGTTACATTGCAATAACTAGAAATTCAATAACAGCCTTAGAAATAACTGCAAAAATTCACTGTATGCAGTTTAGAACTTCTAAGAGATTTCCTTTCAGCATGTGTTGACATATAAGACATACAAATTGAAGACTTTGACAGTGTTAAATCTCTGGGATTACAACTCAATAATAAATTTAGTTGGGAAGGGCATACGACAGAATTGCTGATCACCACCTAAAAAAATTTGCATTGGCAGCGTGAATGATTTCAGATGTAGAAGATACAAAATTTGCATACTTTGCTTACTTTCATTCTCTTGTGTCATATGCAAAACATGTAATAAGACTTATTTGTCATGTAAATTGAAGAATACCATGTAGAGACCTGCTCAAGGAACTTGATATTCTAACCACTACTTCTCAACATATTTATTCCTTAATGAAATTGATTATAAGTAATATGTCTCTATCTCCAACCATTATTTCAATACAGCATATCAATACCAGGAATAAGGACAATCTACATTAAGCCCTAAAATCACTACCTTGATCCAAAAAGTGGCCCAATATTCAGAAACACATATTTTCAATAAATTGCCAGCAGCCATTAAAAACTTGGTTTCAGATAATGCACAGTTTTATCAGAATTTGAAAGACTTTTTGATAGGCAACTATTTCTGCTCTATAGATGAACATCTTAACAGGGACTGTTAGACCAGCTTCAGTAAAAAGATCTGTTAGATTTTAGGTTTGACTACACTTGGTCACAATTATCGAGATATGGCATATTGTGTATGATAAATTTATTAAATTTCCTAACTACATTTCATTCCGACAGTGCATTAATCCCATAAATACTAACAGTTGCACTTTACTGTAATGTATTCACATATTTTGACAATCTTCTGATAAATGATCAGGGTAGTGAGCATTGTTATATTCAAATATTTTATGTTTTTCATGTCATACTTTCTTACCTGTCCCACACCGAAGAGAATCACTCATTTTTTGGGTGTACGGAACGAAAACTGAATCTAATCTGAGATATGTCACTGCAGACTTATTATCTAGTTTAGTAAACATGTGTATCTCTCTGCTTGTTTTAGTTGTCCTTTGTACTTTGGTACTCATTCCTGCCACAACTTTGTCATGGTCACTGATACCAGTTTCAATGTGGATATTCTCAAAGAGGTCAGGTTTATTTGTTGCCATTAGATATATTTACATCATGAGAGGGGTTCCAAACTATCTGTTCTAGTTAGGTTTTAGGGAAGGCATTCGGTACTGTTTCACAGGATGTCTTTCCATGCCCACCTCTAACAAAACTGTAATTTTCCCAATTGATTGTTGGATGATTAAAGTTTCCACCAATAATTTTAGTTTCATTGGGAAACTTAAATGTTCAAGTGAACTGTGGTTTTCTCTCTGGCTTTTAGTTACATAAGTAAAAGAGTCTGGTGGACAATAGAAGGAAACAAATATCATTTTATACCTAGAACTGATACTGAGTCTTGCCCAAACAACCTCACCTGCAGCTTCAGTTTCTATCCCGGTAAATTTAAGTTTCTTGTCTACTGTGACAAATACATTACCTCCATTTTCCATTTTTCAATATGCAGTTACATTTCCCCCCAAAATCTCATTGCTATCAATTTCAGGTTTCAACCAGCTTTCTGTACCATGTATTAAGTGAGCTTCACCGCTTTTCAGGAGTGCTTTGAACTCTGGCACTTTGTCACGAATGATTTAGCACTTAGCCATTAGGATTTGAATATCAGTTACCTGAGTAGCATCCTCTGATGTATGGTGCACATCTGACCCTACAGTTCTAAACCCTATGGCGCAGGTCCAGGAAGTCACAGCCTAACTTGTCACAGAACTTTCGCAGTCTTTGCTGCAGACCTTCTACTCAACTCAGAGCCAAGGGATATGATCAGTAGTGCGGAAAATGCTGCAAATTGTGAACTTCATTGAAACTCCATGCACAAGTCTGGTCTTCTCAACATGTTCTGACACCCACTGGAATAGCCTTTAACTCCCTGTATATTACCCCTTCCACCTTCAGAATTTGAAAGAGAGCATTCCAGTCAACATTGTCAAAAGCTTTCTCTAAGTCTAGAAATGCTATAAACATAGGTTTATCTTTCCTTAACCAATCTGCTAAGATAAATTATAAAGTCAGTATTGCCTCATGTGTGCCTACATTTCTACAGAATGCAAATTGATCTTCCCCGAGGTTGGCTTCTACCAGTTTTCCCATTCTTCTGTAAGGAATTTGTGTTAGTATTTTGCAACTGTGACATATTAAATATTTTCACACCTGTCAGCACCTGCTTTCCTTGGAATTCGAATTATTGTATTCTTCCTGAAATATGAAGGTATTTCGCCTCTCTCATGTGTCTTGCTCACCAGATGGAAGAGCTTTGTCATGGCTGGCTCTCCCAACAGAATGTTGTCTACTCTCAGGGCCTTGTTTTGACTTATGTGTTTTAGTGTTCTGTCAAATTCATCACGCAGTATCATATTTCCCATTTCATCTTCATCTACATCCTCTTCCATTTCCACAATATTGTCCTCAAGTACATCACCCTTGTATAGAACCTCTATATACTCCTTCCACCTTTCTCCTTTCCCTTCTTTGGTTAGCACTGATTTCCCATCTGAGTTCTTGATATTCGTACAGGTGGTTATCTTTTCTCCACAGGTCTCTTTAAATTTCTTGTAGGCAACATCTATGTTACCACTAATGATATACGCATCTACATGCTTACATTTGTCCTCTAGCCAACCTTGCTTTACGATTTAGCACTTCCTGTTGATCTCGTTTTTGAGATGTTTGCATTTCTTTTCACCTGTTTCACTTATTGAATTTTTATATTTTCTCCTTTCATCAATTAAAGTCAGTATCTCTTCTGTTACCCAAGGATTTCTACTAGCCCTCATCTTTTTACCTACTTGATCCTCTGCTGCCTTCACTATTTCACCTCTCAAAGCTACCCATTCTTCTGCTCCTGTATTCGTTTCCCCTGTTCTTATCAACTGTTTCCTGATGCTCCTTCTTAAACTCTCTACAACCTCTGCTTCTTTCATTTTATCCAGGTCCCATCTCCTTGGTTTCCTACCTTTTTGCAGTTACTACAGTTTCAATCTATAGTTTATAACCAATAAATTGAGGTCAGAGTCCGTATCTGCCACTGGACATGTCTTACAATTTAATACCTGGTTCCTAAATTTCTGTCTTACCATTATTTAATCTGTCTGTAATCTCCAAGTGTCTCCAGCTTCTTTCACATATACAACCTTCTTTCATGATTCTGAAACTGAGTGTTAGCTATGTTTAAGTTAAGCTTTGGGCAAATTTCCACCAGGTGCCTTCCTCTTTCATTCCTTACCCCTAGTCCATATTCACCAACTACTTTTCCTTCTCTTCCTTTTCCTACTAATTGAATTCCAGTCCCCCATGACTACTGTGATATTCATTGCATCCTGCACATTGCATGATTTTCACAAAGTACATTAGTGGAAAAATGTACTGATCCCCAGTTACATAATAAGTTTCTGCAAGAGCTTTTTGGGTGCACTCTACCCATAATTCTGATGATTCTTCTTCTGTGCAATAAGGACTTTATTGCTCATGGCTGCTATTCCCAGAACATGATGCCATATGTCATAAGTGAATGGAAATATCCTAAGTATGCAGCTTTGATTGTTTCCCAATCACAAATAGATGAAATTGAGTGAATGGCAAATGCTGCCAAATTTAGTCATTTACTTAGGTCGATTATGTGAACTGTCCAGTTCAGTGTGTTGTTAATGTGTAACCCCAGGAATGTAGAAGACTCAACACTCAATATTTCTTTGTCACCACATTTTATTTCAATATTTTCCAGTTTTATGTTTGCTGTTTGAAACTGAATAAGTTGAGTCTGTTTACACTGAGAGACAGACCATTAGAAGTGAATCAGTCAGGAGCTTATTTGAATATAGTGGTCTTCCTCTGTCATAATGGTTGTGTCATCTGCAAATAGGTACCCCATGGCAGATCATTGATAAAGACTAGGAAAAGTAAGTGACCAAGCACTGATCCCTGAATTACTTCACATTTCACTGTGCCCCAATCTGCGCAGGCAGGTGAATTGCAGAATTATTCAACACTACCTTGTGCCTTCTGTCATCTAGATATGATCCGAGCTACATCCCAACTTTTCCATATAAGCCATAGTGCTCAGCCTATGTAGGTACAATTTTGTGATCTACTCAGTTAAATGCTTTAGACAGACCACAAAAATTTCCAACTGGTGACATTTTATTGTTTATGAATTCAAGGAGTTGGTTAACAAATGAGAGAATGATGTGTTCAGTTGAAATACTCTTTTAGAATCTAAATTGATTTTTTTTACTGATATTATGTTTATTCAGATGATCCATGTTTCTCTTGAACATAAGTTTCTCTAAGATTTTAGAAAGACTTGTTAACAATGAAATTGGCTGGTAGTTGGAAACCTCAGTTTTCTCACATTTTCCAACAGTGGCTTAGCGATTTAATATTTGAATCTATTGGGGACAACATCTTGATTTATAAACTCATTAAATATGCTACTTTTGAATACATTGTGGGATTATCAGTGATCAATATTTATTAAAGTATTTACTATCAAAAATAGTCTTGATCACAAATTATTTATTCTGGTGACCAGTTGCAACCACAACTGTAATCATCTTCAGACCATTGAGTAAGAACCTCCTTCTGGTGGTAAATCACTACTACCAGAAGGAGGTTCTTGCTCATTGGTCTGAAGATGGCCACAGTTGTGGTCAAAATCTTTTGATAGGTAATATTTGCATTAAATATGTGACAGAGAACTTCAAGAATAAATCTGCAGCAGTGATTCAGAACTTTCATAGATATATTATCCACTCCAGTGGAACTTTTAGTTTTCGTTTGCCTTATTAACTTCTCAATCTCACTGGCTGAAATGTACGGTTTATGCGTCTAACCATTTTTGTTCTGTACTGCTTTTTGAAGGAGGTTCATGGCTTCAAGCATAGATCATTTACAACCAGTTTGATCCACAGCAGTCAAAAAATGGTTGTTGAAGAGATTGGCAACTATATCACCTCTCTCTATCTTGTGGTGTTGCAGTTCTTCTTGTTATGTCCATGCTTGCTTGAAATGGGGAGAGAAATTCCACCTTATGAAAGACAATATTTTTCTGTTTTGTTTCACCCAGACATGTTTCAGCACATTTAAGTGTCAGAGGTGGAATTCCTCTTCCTATACCACCTTCATTTATCATGCTTCCATTATGAAACATTTCAATACTGTTTGTAAACTCTGAAATTTTTTTTGTCTCCCTTTAGGCCACCTTCCAAATAGTTTTTATTTTATTATTTGAGCTGTCAATTTCAGATCTGATAAACATGCTCTTGGATTTTTTAAATACATTCTTTAGGATGCTAGTGCTCCCTATCTGAGGTTTGTTAGAATTTCCAAGTAAAACACACAGCATTCTCTCTGTTTTACAGGACATTTTGATTCCCTTAGTGATACATTGTTTCTTGTAATCACTCAGATTGGTAGTTTTTGGAATTCTATTGGGAAATTTAGCTTTAAAAAGGGTAACAAATTCATTCAGGAAGAGGTTAAACTGATTGTTGACCTTTTTAGCCTTATACAGAGTGTCCGAAAAGCCTTTCCCTGATAACATAAATTGGTAACTCAGGCTAGAAGTAAGATATAATTATGAAACAAGTGTCGAATTGTTAACAACTATCAAAGTTTTTTTAATGTTTTAGGATCACAGTACGTGAGTAGTGTATGAGGTGCAGTGCCCAAAAAGCCATGTTAACCAATCAGGAGAAGGCACAGTGTGTCCTGTGGTACCATGAGGCATGATCACCAACCACAGTGCAGAGACACTTCCAGACAAAATTTGGAAGGAATCCACCTGATGTCAAGAGCATTAAAGCCTGGTATAAGAAGTTCAAGAAGACAGGATCGGTTGCTGACCTTCCGAGGTCTAGTCGACCAAGAACCTCAGCAGACAGGGTGGAAGCTATAAGGCAGTCTTTTCTGCGAAGTCCGAAGAAATTGGTGCGCAGGGCCTCATGTGAATTACAGATGCCAAAAAGCTCTCTCCATGACATTTTACACAAACATTTATTGTTTCGTGCTCACAAAGTGCAAATTGTTCAGAACTTGCTGTCCAATGAGGGTATATGTCGATATGACTTTGCAGTCGAAATGCTATCAGGTATTGAGGATGATGATGGTTATCTCAGACAAATTGCCTTTTCCAATGAAGTGACCTCAGTGGAGTATTGAATGGCCATAATGTGTGCATTTGGGGTTAACAACCCCCTGGCGAGGTCACGTAGTGCACCAGAGGCTGTCCAAAGGTGAAGGTTTGGTGCGCGCTATTGCACGATCGTATTATCGGGCCATTCTTCTTCGCTGAGGGCCGAATCTGTATCTGGATATGCTGCAACTGTATGCTGTTCCTCAGCTGCTTCAGTATCACCCTGATGTCTTGTTTCAGCAAGACAGTGCGCCGCCTCATTGGGGTTTGGACATCTGTGCCTATCTCGATATGACCTTTCCTGGGCGATGGATTGGTTGTGATGAGCCAATGATTTGGCCTCCATACTATCCTGACATAACCTCATTAGACTTCTTTTTATGGGGTTTTGTCAAGGACGAGGTCTACTGAACATGTGTACCAGATCTTGAAACCCTGCGGCGACGGATAGCCACAGTCATTGAATAAATTCCTCCAGTGATGTTGGCTAATGTGTGGAAGGAAATTGAGTATCACCTAGATGTGTTATGTGCTACCAAGGGTGCTCATGTGGAAGTTTACTGATGTGTGAAAAAAAAAATGATAGTTTGTAAACAATTAGACACCAGTTTCATATTTGTATCTTACTTCTAGCCTGAGTTATCAACTTATGTAATCAGGGAAAGACTTTTTGTACACGCTGTATTTTGTATCCCATTCTTACTGCTGCAAATGACTGCTGAAGGTTTCCAGATTCTCACTGTCCAGTAGCCTAAATGATCCACTGATGAAACTCCTCTTCTTAGCAGGGCTTACATCATGCATTTTTAATGGCTGCTCTTCATGGTCAGAAAGGCCATTTAAGATTTGTATTGGACATTTGTTATCAAACAGAGGAAAATCCAGGATGGAATGTAACAATACTATGAAAAGGATAGTAGCTGTTCACCATATAGTGGAGATGCTCATTTGTAGATAGGTACAACAAAAAGACTGTTAGAAAGTCAGCTTGCAACCAACAAGCCCTTTATCAAAAATAGACAACACGCACACACACACACACACACACACACACACACACACACAAATGCTATTCACACACACATAACACTGTCTCAAAAATGCAACTCACACAGCAACTCACACACACATAACACAGCCTCCAGCTGCTGAAGCCAGACTGCAAGCAGCAGTGCATGGGGAGGCTGGAAAGGGATATCAGGGCAGATGGGGGAGGCGGAGGGAGGCAGTAAAGTGCTGCCTGTGGGAGCATATGGGGACAAAGTGGAGGAGGATAGGGCAGCTACAGGAGGTTAGATGGAGCATGGTGTGGGGGGGGGGGGGGGGAGAGGGAATTTTAAAAAGGGAGATATTAAGAAGACAGAGTGTGCTGATGGAATAGAGGGCTGTATAGTGCTGGAATGGGAACAGGTAAGGGGCTAGATGAGTAAGAACAATGACTAATGAAGGGTGAGGCCAGGAGGGTTACAGGAACATAGAATATACTGCAGGGAGAGTTCCCACCTGTTCAGTTCAGTATATGAATCAACTGAATCACATTTCCCTCCAGGGTTTCGACTACCTCCTGTCATGCCCTGAAGTGAGGAAGTTCTACCCACTCACTATCCTCCTCACCCCTCCCACAGTGGCCCATTGAACCTATACAATATCTTCATCCATCCCTATACAATTCCTGCTCGCATCCCGTTGCCTCATGGCTCATATCCCCATAACAGACCTAGATGCATGTCCTGTACCCATACATCCTCCCACCACCATCTACTCCAGTCCAGTCACAGGCATCACCTATCCCATCAAAGGAAGGGCTACCTGTGAAACCTATCATCTGACCTACAAGCTAGGTTGCAACCACTGTGCTGCTTCTGCAAGGGTATGTCAACCAACAAGCTATCTGTCCGACTGAATAGTCACCAACAAACTGTGGCCAAGATACTGTGGGACCCCTCTGTTGCTGCACACAATATAATATATCATATGTTCCCATAACCCTCCTGATCTCAACCTTCATTAGTCATTGTGCTTATCCTTCTAGCCCCTTTCCTGTTCCTATTCCAGTGCTACACAGCCCTTTATTCCTGCACCGTCAGTCTTTCTATGTCCTCCTTTTCCCTTTTCCATTCCACTACCCCCCCCCCCCCCCCCCCTTGACAGCTGTCTAACCTCCCAACTGCAGCAATTTACCACCCCCAATACTTATATTGAGGGCCCAGCCTCCCCCTTACCCCCACCTGGCTGCCTCTCCCATAAAGCCCTGCTGCTTGCAGTCTGGCTCTAGCTGCCAGAGACTGTGGTCATGTATGTGTGTTATATTTACTTGAGCACGTGCATGTGTGTATGTTGCCTATTTTCAATAAAGGCCTTGTTGACCAAAAGTCTGACGGTCTCTTTGTTGTGTCTATCTATATGGTGAGTAGCAACTATCCTTTTCATAATTTTGTTACATATATTTTTAATTCTGTTGCTGTTTACAAAGGTACTGTCAATCAGACTTGTGTAGTCCATTGTTACTCTAGTGGGGAAGTCAAGAAATGCCCTCAGATTAAAAGGGCTCATTAGATTTTCAAAATCTGTTCTATCTTTATTACAAGTAAGAAAATTTACATCACAAAGCATGATAATTTCTTTGATCTTTGAGAACAGATGAGTTAAAAGTGATTCTACTTGTTTGAGAAATATGCTACACCTTCCTGAGGGAGCTCTGTACCATAACCACATTAACAGGTAGAGTATTACCATGGATTTCAATGCAACAAGCCTCAAAATGTTGATCAACCCAACAGTTTCTTACACCTATAGACTTGTACATATACTATTTTTAACATATATTATTACTCCATCTTACTGGGGGGGGGGGGGGGGGTTAGTAGGGACTAATACTGATGAAAGGTCTGGAGTCACTGATGGAAGGTCAACAGCAGATGAAATTTCTAACACTGTTGATGATGAATGCAGGGAGTCACTAGTTTTAGGTTTGATGGCCACGTTTTGAGATTCCACAATCACTGTTGCTGCACCTGAAGCTCATGGTAGTGATCCTGTTGATTCTTCCATTGGCTGCACAGGTGTAATTGGGTCTTTTAAACTTGTCACTGCTAGCAGGGGAATTGGGATGTTGTTTACTTTACTTATAGACAGAACAGGTTTTATTATTTCGGCACCCATGGCTTCTTTACTCTGTTATGTTAGTGCAGACCATGAGCTGTAACATGCTCTCTTATATAACTGTCAACAGGTATAAAAGTGGAATTGGGAAATGATTTAGTAATTTTTTATAGTTTCTTGTTAGCGATCATGATTTCAATATTAAAACACAATTTTTCTATGAAATCATACCTCCATGAAATAGCCACAATAAAGAAGACAATATGTGGCTTATTTCAAAGTTTGTCTTTCAAAACCCTCATTTTTTTGATAGAGGCCTGCCTCTGCCTGGTTGGATGGTTCCAATTATGTCAAGTCTTTATTGATCACTACACAAAATTAATTTCAGTGATTTCTCTACTGTGGCTATCTGCAAAAACATGTATTCGGCAATTTTTCTTTAATACATTGTTCCACATAGGAATGATTTTTTTCTTCCACTTTTCTCTGAGATTTCTCACTATCTTCACAATCACCAGTTATATTGTTAATCATTTTCCTTTAGATTTAGAGTCACCATGTTCAAGAATATCAGATCTGTTCTCCATTTGTAGCACAAATTTCCCTGTCCTTCACACTAAGAGAGATGAGTTGTTAGGGCTAATATATTTTTCCAGTTAGTTTTTATCCTACACATATTCTTCAATGTTGAGTTTTGACAATACTAAGCCTGTTTGATGAAATTTGCAATTCCATCTTTTGTTCAGCTATGTTATAGCTAAAAGAGCAAGTCTTGTAAAGAACCCTGTAAGACCGGTATATTGTATGAAAATATTTATTAAGTTTCACAGTTCAGCTTTTTTGGTTGTACTTGGAACATTAATTTTATTTTATATTTTAAAAGAAGTTAATTACCCTATAAATACCATTTGTTTTAATTTGACCATAAATGGCATATATTTTGCACTTTACAGTATTTTGGCTACAAAATTTCTCACATTTTATTATCCATTAAATCAAGAATTGTCATAATTTTTCAAAATAAAACTCAATTATTCACACAAATCAGTCATATGGAGGAAAATACAGAATGTGTAATATTTTGCAATTTGGCAAACTCCATAATTTTTACAAAAAAACTATTTAAAAATTGTACAGAATTACATTTTCATAAATTTTGCTAACATCAAGATGTGTGTTTTCTTTGTTAACTGTTCACTCGTGTATGCAGAAAACTGACAACAGAAGTTAATTTGGCCAGTTACCAGTTCTGGACCAATCTAGAGCTTCATACTGTAATATATTATTTGTCATATATACCAAAGTTCATTAGTCTTTGTTCCGAGCTCAAGTGGGGCAGTTTTCATCTAGATGTGCAATTGTAGTTAGTCTTTGTGCTGTGGGCAGAATGTGTGAAATGTATGATTTTTTGGTTGGAAACAGTGATCTGTATTGAAAATACATTCTAAATGTCTTACAAACTTGTTACTTCAGGACACTGATTAGTATCATATCTTTGAGTGCTTGCAACAAGACTTCCCATTACTTGCCATGTCTGGATGGGAAATAAATGAAAATGTGACAAAAACATGGATAAGTATATTCACTAATGTTCAACAAATCTGAACCTTCACTACATGCATTAGTGAAGACAACACCTGCAGCCATAAATACAAGGATTTTTTTAAAGTAAGGGCCGTTTTTATTTTTAAAAAAAGACACAAATACTGTTGTAAAAAAACTTTTATTTTCTGATTCTACACACTTTTACCTATTTTTCTACATAGTTGCCTTGTTTATTTAAGAACTTGTCATACTGTACAACTAAGTTTTTAATTCCCTCTTCAAAGAATTCGGCTGCCAGCTCCGATAGCCAAGAGTTCATGACCGCTTTCACTTCATCGTCGTCATTGAAGCACTGCCCGCCAAGATGGTGTTTCAGGCACCGGAAAAGGTGAAAATCGCTAGGAGCAAGGTCGGGGCTGTGTGGTGCATGGTCCAAAACTTCCCAGCCAAAAGAATCAATCAAATCCCGAGTCTTTTGAGAGGTGTGAGGCCTAGCGTTATTGTGCAGGAGCAAAACTCGTTTTGTCAGCATGCCGCGCCTTTTGTTTTGAATTGCTCTGCGGATCTTCTTTAGAGTTGAACAGTAGGCATCTGAGTTGATTGTCATTCCTCGTGGCATAAAGTCCACTAGCAAAACACCGAGCTGGTCCCAGAACACAGTTGCCATAGTCTTGCACAGCGTCTGTTTGGCTTTGACCTTGACAGTGCGGTTGTGTGTCGCCATTCCATCGATTGTCGCTTGCTTTCGGGAGTGATATGGGATACCCATGTTTCATCTCCAGTGACAATTTGACTCAACATGTCATCCCCTTCTTCCTCATAATGAAACAGAAAGTCATACGAAGTGGCAAATCTCTTCCCTTTGTGATCCTCTGTGAGGAGTCTGGGTACCCACCGAGAATACAGTTTCTTAAAGTTTAGGTTTTCAGACACAATTTTGAACAAAACCGATCTTGAAACTTGTGGAAATTCCAAAGAAAGAGTCGAAATTGTGAATCTTCTGTCCTCACGAATCTTTGTTTTGACTGCAGCCACCAAATCATCAGTGATCACAGAGGGCCGGCCTGAGTGTTCTTCATCATGGACGTTTTGATGGCTATTTTTAAACTCTCTAACCCATTGACGCACTTTACTTTCACTCACTGCATTCAAGCCATACACTTCTGTTAACTGACAATGAATTTCTGTAGCTGATAGTCTTCTCGCAGTCAAAAAACGTATCACTGACCGTATCTCAAAGGCGGCGGGCAATTCAATAATCGTAAACATTATAAAGTAGCGCAGCGATGCGTACACATCAGCTACAGAGCTGCAACTTGCATCAGTATGAACAGGAAGGATGCCGGCGTCTGCGCAAACTATGGGACTATAAGCGCAAACAGCCCTTACGTAAAAAACAACCCTCGTACATCCACAAAATTAGATAAATGTTAAAATATTTTGCAGTTATTTAATGTTACTGTTTCCCATGCAATTCATTGTCATCATACTACATGACAATGACTTTTAAATGGACATAGAGAGCAAAAATGTTAGATTCTAAATAACTACTATATAATCCTGACTTTTAAATCATTTTGTTGGCAAAAAAAAAGAAAAAAAGACACTACATTTTTTCTTTGAGTGTTCAGGAGGCGGGCAGGTGTGCTTGCTGCCACCCACCTCCCCCACTCCATGCCCCTGGGCATGGGTGCTCTCATTGAATAAGGATTTGCATGAGGAAGGTCAAGTACTAATAGATGGGGAAGCAGATAACCAGCTAGTCAGGTATGTTCAGTATAACTTCAGAAGAGACCTGGACACACTAGGAGTCGCTACTGTGCACACAGCTTTCCTTAAACACTTCATTGGCTGCTCATGATCCTGGCATCTTCTTAACAAGGTCAATGAAAACCATTCTCGCTTCCTTACAAATGACATTCTCGTTAATGATGTCATATTTCAATTGCTTTTCAATTATCCATATACAGAGCATACTTTTGACATTGTCCAGAATATGAAACCATTGTTTAGATACTCTTGTAACTCCCTTTGAAGCATCCATCTCCTAAATCTTGTCCTTGTTCTTGGGGATAGTGTAGACTGACTGAATGTGTCAGCAATGCTCACACCACATTTGCGTTTTCCAATGACTTAAGTTTCATTTTTAAGGTCATTTTCTTTCTCTTATTGTCGTCTTCTTGCAGCTTTATCTTTGGGGACATTTCTGTGAAGGTTATTAAAATTTGCACACAGAAAAACACTGTGTGCACCCACGTTTAGAAAAATTTGTGATCACAAGCTGCAATAAGATGCTAGGAGAAAGAGCGATGAACTTATAGACTGCAGTACGTACTAAAGACATTGTTCTTATGCCACTGCCAACATTGGAAGGTGTTCATATTGTTGAACGTTTTCCTCACTCCACATGAACGGCTGGTGACATCACACTTATTATCACCACTCATTATGTAAAACATCACCCATGAAGCGAGTAATTTTTTTTTTTTTTTTTTTACCATTTGTCTTGCTCATTATGTGAATTGCATGTTACAGGAGGTGAGGTTCCACTATATGAGGCAACAGATGAAAATTCTAAATTTAGTATGTTTCAAAAAAATTTCTCTCTGCCTTTAACATCTGTATTCCAATTAATTCTGTGAAACATGAGATCAGAGGTGCATGAAAGAAACCTTAAATAACAAAAAGCACTGAAATATCATGTAGAATAAAGAGAGAAATATATAAAATTGCCAGAACAAGCACAGATGTACAACTACTTCTGCATTGCAGCAGGTATTTGTAGTGGTGCTACACCAAATCACTATGAAAAATCAGCAGTTGGTGTAAAATTATTGTCACCTACTGTGGTACCACTATTGTGATACTGCTACCCAAAGGGCACTTGTTATCACAGTGCCTTCTGATGAGATAATGCCTGAATTTGGCACACACGCCAGTGCAGTGCTGGTGTGAAACAGTTGTGATGCGATCTGTGGAGTGCACAAGTGTTCTATTGGTTTTGGGCACTATTTTTCATATGGGGACACAGACACAAAATGGACCAGACTTTACTTTGGAAAATGGGCTTCAGATAGCTTCATACTGTTTCCAAGGAGCATTCCGTATTGTGAATAATGGGACGAGACGCTGCTTGTTTCATGTCTAACTCACCTTTTAGAGAAGTATTGTTCATTACTGAGAAGAGTCATAATACAATCAAAAAGCTTTTATGTCATGTCAGAGGTTAATAATTCTGCAAATAAAATCAAAACAATATGGAGTGTAATTATGAGGGAAACAGAAAAGTCTATCAGGGAATGAGATCATCTACAAACTAAATATAATTATGAAATGGTCCATGGTTGTAAATATATATCGTCAAAACTATAATTCAATAATAACATCCAGTCACTCCAGATTAATGAACTGCAATTACTTCCGATACAATACAAAGCTTATTTGTGAATTTAAATGTTTTAGAACAGGAGATGACACAGTGCTTAGTAGCTTCATGTGTTCCGCCACATAATAATGTTGATATTCTCATCTCTTCACTACAAAATTAAAAAAGCCCTGAGTTCTTCCTATTTGGAGTACAGTGGAATATAATTTGAATAAAATAGTTGAATAACCTCTAAATAAAACTGAAACAGCACTTCAAAACAGCACATTTACTGAAACAAACTTCCACACAGACTGACTGAAGCTGTTGATACTCATAACGATCTGCTGTGTACTCGTTTTGTGGGAGTAGTGTATTGGTTTGGCAGGTGCAGCTGCCAGACTATAAAAATATTCCAAACTGTGTCAACTAGCTGATGCATTATTGATAATAACATCTTAGCAGCAATCACAAAATCAACTAAACACAACATGGCACCCTTATTAAGACATAATTACAGTTTTCATAGTAAAAATAAATGTATATTCCTTCAAAGAAATTTACATTTTAATTCTTTTTAACAATTAATTTTACAAAATATTAATTATAAACATAATTAAAGTAAAATTTTACTTCCCTCCAAATGCAATGGTTACCCTCAATGATTCATATTAAAATTACATCATTTCAAATTGTATGCCACCAAATTAATGACTATAAACCATGGACTTAAAGGATAGCCCACCAACTCAAATACATAACATATAATTCTAAGTGGGAATGCTTCAACTGTAAAGCTTCAACTGTTAACTTATCTCAGATCCCCGCTCCAACTTTATGGAATAAATGGCAACTTGTCAGATTCTGACAGAACCCATGGATGTTTTATCAAACAATGGAAACTCCAGGTAGAAATATCAACAATGTAGGAAAAGACAGATAACTACTTACCATAAGGAAGACACGTCAAGCTACAGACAGGCATGATTAAAAGACACTTGCATATAACTTTCAGCCATAGCCTTCATCAGTAAATCAATTAGGATGAGGGAACATGAATTGGGAGGAGGTGACAGGACACAGCCACCAAAAACAAGCACATTATTTTCAGCTGTATGTAGCAACGCATGGTTGTCCGCTCTGCTCTTGGCCACAGTTTGATAGTGGCCATTCATCCTAAAGGACAGCTGGTTGGTAGTCATACCAATATAAAAAGCTGAGCAATGATTGCAGCAGAGTCGGTATATCACATGGCTGCTTTCATAGGTTGTCAGTCTCTGATGCGATAGAATAAGCCTGTGACAGGACTGGAATACAAAGTACTGGGTGGATGGACCAGGCAGGTACTTCTTCAGGAATATGAGCCTTGTGAATAGGGGGTGTGATTGAAAGTGGGTTATGGATGGACTGTGGACGTTGGATGGGCGATGGAACATCATTTTAGGAGGTGTGGTAAGGAACTTTGGTAGAATGTTCCTAATTTCAGGGCACAGTGATAGATAATCAAAGCCTTGATGAAGGATGTGGTTCAGTTGTTCCAGCATGGGGTTGTGATGGATGACAAAGGGGATGCTCCTATGTAGCTGGTTCTTGGTGGTAATGGGAGCAATGGTGATGTGTGGGGGAAATGGCATGGTAAACCTGTTTGCAAGCTAGGTCTTTGCAATATTACCTGCCTGTGAAAACCTCTTCAGCATACTGGGAAACTGAGTTCCTGTTACTGCAGGTATGGCCTGCCTGGGTGGCAAGGCTATATGGAAGAAATTTTTTGGTTTGAAAGGGTTGGAAGTTGAAATACAGGTACTGTTGATATATGGTGGTTTTATTGTGGACAGGGTTGTGGACAGAGCAAGCAGAGAAGAGGAAAACAATGTCCAGGTGCACACATTTTCCTCAACCTTACATATGTTAACTTCATGTTACTAGGTTTTTGTTATGTTACTAGGACATTGATGATTTTTTTTTATTGCATCTCGGATTGATTAGCACATCTGTCAGTATGGTAACGATTCTACCTTGTGTACAATTTCCAGCCTGTTCATGATAGCTGTCACAATCTTTTGTTGAACTTTTGAGTACTGAGCACTATACTCATCATGCAAGCGAAAATGATCACTATTGTGCTGCTACTTTACATAAATCAACAGTTTGTTGCACTTTATTTGATCCCTGTGCTGGGGAGTGACAGGAATGGCACATGCACTCACATAGTGAGAGGAGAGCTGAGGGGGAAGAATTTAAAATATCACACTAGTGCATCTGTATTTATACTAGTAATATTACATGAAAAAATTGACAAAAAGAAGTAATAAGATTTCTTGAAAGTGCCTTACAGAGATGCACTAAAAGTGATGTAGTAAGTTACATATTTCCTATGAAGACGGCGTGGTTTTCATTCATACACTTTGTAACCACAAGGTTTACAGGACGCTCCAACTAACTTTGTGGCCACATTGGGTGATCAGTCAGAAAAGATATTCTATACTAGAAAACATTGTGGAACAAACTGCTGAACCAGTTTCCCATAATGTTAAAAGTTAGTGCAAAATATTACATCATATAAAATCCTGCCTTATTTTACATGTTTCTTTAACAGTTTGTAATCAGGAAGCCCTGGTTTTAATCCTGGTCCAACCCAAATCTTCAATCTTCCTCACTGATTTAATCAATGCCAACTGGCAGCTAATGTCATTAATTCCTTTTTATCTTAAAAAAGAGATATTTGAAAGGTATTTAATTCCATTTTGTCAGCCTTTAGACCCACATAGATGGTCAATAACATAATCACTCATATTTATGATTACATTACATAACAAAAGATTAGCCAATATTTCTAGACAGCATGTAATCAGAAAGACACTATCACTAAGCAAAGGCTGATTTGGACATAATATTGACTATATGAATGTGTAGACAGTGGTATATTATTTGACTGATTGGGATACACTAGGTAACATTCCTCTTTTCACTAAGGTAGTCATTAGTTCAGCATAATGTATCTGAATTCTTCAGTGAATATCAAATCCTATTGTATCAGTTAGCAAAAGTAAATTACATCCCAATTAAAAACTGATTACAAACTAATTGAGAATGTATAGCAATGAAAATAAGAGGTGGATTTGACAGGAGAGAAGAAGAAACAGTAGCACACAAAACGAAAATGGAAATAGTACTACAACAGCTTGATGACTCAAAAGCACTGTTATATGCATTAATTTATAAACTGGATGCATTAATTGCCTGTTTGTATGGTTTTAGCTTTGTCACCTTCCATAAACCGTAAGCTTTCATGATTTAAGATGCAATTATCTATACGCATTTGGACATGGATACTCAAGCACTTTGAAGGGACAAATATAAACTGTGAAGAATTTTTTTTCAATTCCATACTAACAGATTTTACTATTTTATGAGTCTTGACCAGAACTAATCAACTATTTTGAACTGAATCATTTTTAATCTTTTGGCACACATCCTCCTTGCTTCTCCATTGTTTTCCTAACAATTTCTACATTTTCCTATGTTGTGATACTTGTGAATGTAAAATATGCAATAAGTTTGGTTATATAGTTGGCTGGTTTCTCATCAAACAAAATTTAATAAGGAGAAAACCCAGTAGAAGTGTGCTCCAAACTATTGAAGATGTCTTTAGAGCTGCTAACATATTCAATCCATTGAGAATGATTTATGCTACAGCAAGGTCTATATAATCTCAAAATTTCTCCCACATAATTCTCAGCTGGATTACTTGAAAGGTGATAGACATACACTAGTATGTTATTTTGGTCCTCTTTCTCAATATTCCCATCAAAGTTGTCCAAGTCCCATTAACAACAGGCACAACTTTAGGTACTCAAACATTTGAGAAATAATCTTCACAATCTTTGAAATTATGTTCTTACTTGATACTTTCACAAGTGGGTATAGTTTTATAAATTTATTTGATGTTTCCATAAGTAGGTATAGTTTTATAAATTTATCAATAAAACACATAACAAAACTTACTTACTTTAGTATTGTTTCATAAGAATCCACAGCTACAAGATCCATTGGTTTCTTTGGTATATCAGTTTGGGTCAACCCTCTGCTTGTCTGATTACTGACTTTATCTCTTTGGTGCCTGTCACAAGTTAAAAGTTTTTTCTCCTTACCCTCCAGCCAATATTATATTAATAAATATTTTCCTGACTGTATTTTAGAATGTACAATGATATAAACTTTAATGTACATACTTAATCAAAAGATCCATATACTGATCAAACTGACATAGCCTCCAATTATAACAGTCAAAAATAGTTCTTCTGAATTACATTTCCTTATACACTTGATTGTACTTGTCAACCTTTTCTTCTCCTTTTTTTTCTGTATGTTTACTTATTTCCAGTTCTTGTCATGGTTTTGGTTGCTCCTTATTTCATTGCAAAGTTTTGTATTCTCTTTTATGCACATTATTTTCAACTCTTTTTCACATTCCAAAGTGCTGTCCAGAAATTCATTCATCACCAGTAATCTTGACAGAGAGACAGTAATTAAATTTTCCTTCCCTTTTGTGTATTTAATGGTACAATCAAATTATTCAAAAAATAATGCCCACATATTTATTCTGCTGTGATGTAGTTTATACTCTTGTGGGTAACTCAAAGCCTTGTGATCTCAGTAAATGAAGACTGAGTCTTTTTCTGACTCATCCCTACATTTAAACCTACCTTTTATCTTTTCCCACCTATCAGAATTGATATTCTCACAAATCTTATATAATATAGGTCAAAATTTATTGGTTTTGTTAGTATGATTTCAATCATTCCACATCATTCTAAAAAAATTACAGTCTTTATTTACCTCACAATTTTCATTAACAGAATTAATATTTCTATCTTCAGCCCCTACCCCATTAATTAATGACCTGCTAGCATCTACTGGCAAAAGCTGACAATCATATATATTCCTACCAGGGATTTGACTTTCTACATAATTTTCATGACCACATACTAAATTTACATCTACATCTGCATCTACACAGACATTCCACAATCCACTGTACCGTGCATGGCAGAGGGTCCCCTATACCACTTCTAGTCATTTCCTTCCATTTCAACTCCTAAAAAGAGTGAGGGAAAAATGACTGTTCATGTGCCTCCATATGAGCCCTAATTTCTCATACCTTATCTTCATGGGGTCCTTGTGCACAATGTATATTAGCAGCAGTAGAATCATCTGGCAGTGAGGTTCAAATGCTGATTCTCTGAATTTTCTCAATAGTATTCCTGGAAAAGAATGTCACCTTCCCTCCAGAGATACACATTTGAGTTCCAAAAGTATCTCTGTAACACTTACGAGTTGTTCAAACTGGTAACAAATCTAGCAGCCTGCCTCTGAATTGCTTTGATATCCTCCAAACTGACCTGGTACGGATCCCAAACACTCAAGCAGTATTCAAGAATACGTTGCACCAGCATCCTACATGCAATCTCCTTTACAGAATACCCACACTTTCCTAAAATTCTCCTAATAAACTGAAGCTGACCATTCACCATCCTTACCATAGTCCTCACATGTTCATTCCATTCTATATCACTTTGCAATGTTACACCGAGATATTTAAATGACTTGACTGTGTCAAACAGTTCACTAATTATGGTGTATCTGAATATTACAGATTTGTTTTTTTGTACTCACCACCATTAACTTACATTTTCCAATTTAGAGCTAGCTGCCATTCATCAGACCAACTAGAAATTTTGTCTAAGACATCTTGTATCCTCTTACAGTCAACTCCGACACTTTACCGTACACAACAGCATTATCAGCAAACACGATTGCTGCCCACTTTGTCCATCAAATCATTTATGTATATAGAGAACAACAGCAGTCCCATCACACTTCCTTGAGGCAGTCCTTATGAATTATTGCCATAGAGAGCAACATACTGGGTACTATTACTTAAGTCTGTGAGCCACTCGCAGTTCTGTGAACTGATTCCATATCCTCATACCTTCATTAACATCCTGCATGGGGCATCATGTCAAATGCTTTCTGGAAATTTAGAAATATGGAATCTGCCTGTTGCCCTTCATCCATAGCTCACAGAAAAAATATCAATGGAGAAATGGATAAGCTGAGTTTTGCATTAGTGATGCTTTCTAAAAACCATACCGATTCATAGACATAAGCTTCTGTCTCAAGAACATTTATTATATTCAAAATGAGAATATGTTCAAGGAATCTGAGGCAAATCAAAGTTGGGAGTTTTGGTCTGTAATTTTGCACGTCTGTTCTTTTACCCTTCCTACATACAGGAGTCACCTGCTCTTTTCTCCAGTCACTAGTGACTTTGTGCTGGATGAGAGAGTCATGATAGAAGAAGCTAGGTAAGGGGCCAATACCATACATCTTTGTAAAACTGAGTTGGGATTCCATCTGGAGTAGGTGACTTATTTGCTTCCAAATCTCCAGTTGTTCCTCTATTTCAGGGATGTTTATTACTATGTCATCCATACGGGAGTCAGTCCGATGGTCAAATGACGATAAGTTTGTATGATTCTCCTGCATGTATGATTCCTTGACCGTGAAATTTAAAACTTCAGTTTTCATTTTGCTCATCAACAAGGGACTGAATGGAAGCCTTAGACCCACTTAGCAGTTTTACATACAGCCAGAATTTCCTTGTGTTCTCTGCCAGATCTTCTGCTAAGGTATGATGGTGAAGGTTGTTGTTTGCTTTCCTTATAGAGCTTTCCACAGATGCATGAATCTCTACTAACCTTTTCCTGTCGTCATTTGTGCAATCTCTTTTGAACCAAGAGTACATCTGTCTGTGTTTCCTCAACATCTTCCTCAATTTGTTACTAAACAATGGTGAGTCTTTTTCATTCTTTATCCACTTACTAGGCACATACCTCTCCAGACCATGATTTCCAATCTGCCTGATCATTGCCCATAACCCCTCTATGTCCACCTTACTGGAACTAAGTGATGTCAATTCACTCTCTAAGTGAGATGCTAACAATAGTGAGATGCTAACAACTGATTATCTGCTCTATCTAACAGAAACACTCCCCTTGCCTTCTTGACTGATATTAACTTTCACAACTGAAGTTACTATAATGACATCATGACTGCTAATTCTTGTTTCTATACTGACATTGTCGAAAAGATCTGACCTTTCTTTAGCTACAAGATCTAAGATATTTCAACTACATTTGGGCTGCTAAGCTAGCTGCTCAAGACAGATTTAAGAAAACGTGTCCAATAATACTCCATATGACTGTCGGTCTGTACCGCCCACAATGAACCCATAGACATCCCAATCTGAACTCCGTAGGTTAAAGTCGCCTCCACCTACTATTGCATCAACTGGGTATTTAGGTGCTACTGACAATAGAACTGTCACAGCAGAATCAG
Organism: Schistocerca gregaria; assembly: GCF_023897955.1. Taxonomy (NCBI): domain Eukaryota; kingdom Metazoa; phylum Arthropoda; class Insecta; order Orthoptera; family Acrididae; genus Schistocerca; species Schistocerca gregaria. The sequence continues at coordinate 358,952,429 of NC_064922.1, forward strand.
GTGGCCAGTAAAAGCATCCACCAAATAATTTGGTTTCACCTATCCCTTTTGTACATGACTGGGTAACTTCATTGTCACACTCTACTTCAACCTCAAGAGAGACCACATTTTTGTCAACTGCAATGAACAGTCCCCCTCATATGGCCTCTAATCTGTCTTTCCGATATACTTTCTGTAACTCACTAAATATCTCAGAGGTTTCCACTTCATGTTTCAGCCAGCTCTCAGTCCCAAGAATAATCCGAGTGTTAGAGCTTTCCTGGAGGACAGTAAATTCAGGAACTTTGTATGAATACTTAGACAGTTTATTGATAAAATTTTGACAGTTGAAGTGTCTTTATTCTAAACATGCTCTCACTTACCTTGCTGCTTACTGATTGGTGAGTGCTCATCAGAGTACCACAAACTACTGTCTAGCATAAAAAAACCCTCATGTGCACTCCACAAGTACTCAGCTATCCAAGTAGCTGTTTCCTTTATGTAGTGCACCACTGACCTATCAAGGAAATTCTTACAACTCTCCACCCCATAACGCAGGTCTAGAAACCTCAGCCAAGACCATCACAGAGTTGATGAAGCCTTTGGTTGAGATTCTTCACTCAGCTCCAAATCAGAGGAACCAAATCAACTCTGGGAACAATGCTGCAAATTGTAAGCTCTGCTTGCCTCCAGGTATTAGGCTAGCAATCTTCACCACTTCTGCCACTCGCCTGTATGCAATGAGTATGGCCTCAGAACACATGCAACACATGTCATTATTGCTGATGTGAGCCATAACTTGCAGATGACACTCTATAGTTGCAGGCAGGGCCACTTCCACATCTGGCATGAGACCCCCCTGCCGATTTACTGAGTGTACATTGGCTTTCTTTTCAGCCTTGAATACTGTCTAAGGAGCTCAATAACATGCTTAACGTTGGACCTCCTGATAAGTAGTAAACCCCTGCCCCATGTGCCTTCTTGGATCCTGCAGTAGCTGTGGTCACATGTCCACTCATTGGGTGAATGGGTGAGGCCAGATGGCCAGTTTCCATACTGGCTCTCCACTTTGAGCAATGGTTTGGTCCCTACCATCCCCCCCCCCCCCTCCCCCTTAGACCCTTAAACCAAGCAACTAACCAACCTCGTGTGATGTGAATGCATTACCGCCCAACACTCACTATGTGGTAGGGTTTGAACGCCACAGCATTGGGTACACTAAAAGGTGCCTCGACAGCAGAGTCCATAGGCAAAACAAGCAACACCTGTGGTGTCCCAGACCATGCACCAGATTCTCTACCACCACCAGATTCTCTGCCACCACTACATCCCAAATAAGCAGCCTGAAGGTGATTGACCATAGCCAAAAATGCATTCAGTTGTTTGTGAACTGTGGCCAGCTCCTCCTGCATCCACATACACCATGCACACATCCTAATCACCCTAGCAAGACTAACTGAGGAAGCAACCTATAAAAGCACACAGAAAGCCAAATATGCATCTTGCTACCCTCCTGACATGTCACCAATGGAGACTGATGCATTAATGAGCTACATAGCTGGCTGTTCAGTGAGCAACTACTGCACTACAGACTGAATGAATTTACTCTTACAAAAGTGTCACAACAATAGACACAAAATTTAATAAATATACTACAAGGAAAAGACAGAGAAAGATAAACACTTAACTTATCACTCTGTAGATATATATCACCCACGAGCTGCATTCTGACTATTTTCTGTTGCTTCTTCCATAATCTCTACATAAATCATACCATCAATCTTCTCTTCATAAAAATCCTCATCAGTACTAGCACCATTCTTATTAACATTGTTATCAACAGTGACATTAGCATTATATGGAAAAAATTTGTGATCTATTATTTCCCCTCCCAAGGTCTATCTTCATTTTCAAATTCTCTATTCCATTCCTATTCCATCATTCCACACATTTGCCAACATCCCTTCTGCCATAATTTCCTCCATTACAATTAAGGTCCCACCCTGATACTGATAACCACCATGATTAGGATTATGCCTATCATTCTTCTCTAGAGCTATGTCTAACTTGCCAAAATATTTTAAAAATTGTTCAGCTGAAGCATCGGGATTCTATACCATTCCCTACTGTATCTTCCCTGATAATGGTTTTATTTAATTTTATTTTTTAATGCAACAATTTGAGTCAACTTACCAAGTGGTAGCCACTTTTGATTCTTGCCTTTCCAGACCCACATCAAAATTTACTTATTAATCCCTAGTTGATTTGACAATTACAGTGAATCCCCACCCAAAAAGTTTTAACAAATTTAGTCTTAAGCATATCAGTCATTTCAGAAACAAAATTATTATGATAATAATGGGTAAAATTTACAGCATGCAGTTTTCATTCTCCTGGAAAACTCCTTATCGGAATATTTGCCCCCCCCCCCAATGCCACCACAGTTGTTAATTAAGCTCCTTTGTTGCTAAACCTGCTTGTAATCCAACAAGCTTCTTGTACATGTCAACTACATTCAATTCCAATGCAAATACATTCCTTTTACAGTAATCTACATGCCACCCAATGTTTTTCTCTACTTTCACATTAATTATAGCATTTGTATTATTTGTATAACACTTAAACAATTCTACCTTCTTTTCTAAATTTTCTCTTAGATCTATAATATTTGTTCATAATTTATTACTTTCATGTTTAACTGTATCCTTCTGATTTTGAGATTTGTTGAAGTTTTCTCTGTATCTTTGTACAAGTTTAATTCTGCATTCTCAGTTTTAGTTCAAACTATGTACATCCAAGTATTTAACTTTTTATGTGCTGATTGAGAGTGAGTTTTAATTTCTCAGTCTCACCACTGACTTCCAGGAGTTGGTCACTGTCGATTTGCAACTCATTTTTCAATTCACTTCTTCACTAGTGCAATTCTGTTATCAGGTTTGTACACTTTTTGATTTGTCAATTTTGACATTGTTTTCTGTTACCTTAGTGTTTGTAAATGATACGCAAATGCACAGTTCACTTTTCACATTTTTTTATTTTTCAATTTTGTCTGTTAACTCACAAATCAGTCCATTCTTTAGTTCAAGTTTCTGTTGTGTTACCTTGTCTCTTCCAGCAAATGTTCAATCAATGAAGTTCCTCCAAGAGCAAACTTCCAAAACATTGATCAGTTGCACACACAATATGTACATGCCATTGCATTAGGCTTCTGTGAAGGAGATACTGATATCTGCTAAACCAATGTTAAGAGGACAGATTAATCTGTCAAAGCAAGTAAATTGAAATAAACTTCTTAATTGTGCAACTGACAACTGGATTTTAGTCTAAAATACATAGACATTCTAATAAATAAACAAAAAGTACACCATGAAGGAAATATCCAAATGTGATGGAAACTGGTAGATGTGAAGTACATGTACAGACAGATAAATGAGAGATAAAGATAGACACAAATTGAGCAACTCTATAACACATTGGTCAGCCTATGACCCTTATGCAAACAGTTATTTAGTTTAGCACTGATTAATAGAGTTGTTGCATGTCCTCCTGAGGGATATCATGCCAAATTATACCCAATTGGTGTATTAGATCATCGAATACCCAAGCTGGTTGCTCCAAATGTTCTCAACTGGAGGGAGATCTGGTGACTTTGCAGGCCAATGTAGAGCTTGCCAAACATGAAGAAAAGCAGTAGAAACTATTGCCATGTGTGGGTTGGCATTTTAGTGCTGAAGTACAAGGCCACAGTGTTTTGCCATGAAGAGCAACAAAATGGAGTATATAACATAGTCCACGTACCACTGCACTCTAAGGGTGTAGTGGATGACAACCAAAACAGAGCTACTATGAAAATAAATGACTTACCACATCATCTGCAAATTATCACTCCTTGATGTCAGGCCGTATGGTGGGTGACAGTCACGTTGATAACCCACCGCTGTCTGTAGCGTCTTTTGATTCATCGTTGCTAGTAATCCACGCTTAGTTCATAGCAGAACTCATCACTGATGACAATGATGAGTCCCTCTTCAAACTGAGCCCCAACGACCAGCAAGGATATGTCTGGAGATGCCCCAGACAGTGGTGGGATACTGACCTGACTGTCGCCGCTTTATGGTGTGACAATCAGTAGTGATCGTCTGCAGTCTCATTTCTTTTCATAGCAGGACCTCTTTGGTTGTCATCTGCAGCATCCTTACAACATAGCAGTACATCACTGACATTCTATGTCCTGTTTTTTGTCCTTCATGGCAAGCCATCTTGGACTTACTTTTCACCAAGATAATGCCCACCCGCACACAGTGAGAGTTTCTACTCCTTATCTTCATGTTTGCCAAATCTTTCCTTTGACAGGAAGATCACTGTATCTCTGCCCACTTGAGAGCTGGAGCATTATGGGCAGGGCTCTCCAACCAGCTCAGGTTTTTGGTGACATGACATGCCAGTTGGACAGAATTTGGCACAATCTCCCTCAGGCAGAAATCCAACAACTATATCAATCAATGCCAAGCCAAATAACTGCTTGCATAAAAGCCAGAGGTAGACCAGAGAATTATTAACTTGCTAAATTTGTGATTCTCATTCTCTTGAATAAATCATCTAATTTTTCTGAAATTGCACTCATTTATTTGTCTGTATACATACATCACATATTCTGAATTCCATCCCATTTGGATAATTCTTTCACAGTGTGTCACTTTCTGTCACAGAGTGTGTATAAATTAACATGCAATACCTCCTAATAGTTCACAATAAAATTAAACATGTTCTTGTAATTATTTTTGGCTTCAAATAGAGCAAGAAACAATCAGGTCCCACTCTTTGATGACCACAATCTATCCCACTATCTTTTGTCCATTTTCTCTTGTTGTCTGGGACTCAAAAGAATCCAACTCAACCCTTTCCAAGATGACATGGTAACAACAGAACGCTGGATTCCCGCTATAAGTGGCATAGTCGTCACAAAATGCTCTGCCACTGTCTGGATGTCTATGGATGCTGTTTGGAGACACCTCTGCTTCAACACTGCTGTTATATGTAACAAACTGCATTTACCATAAATCCTTCTGATGGCTTCCCATACTTTCATGAAGCAGTTTAGAGAGTACAAGAGCACTTACCATGACTTTTTCCTTGCTGTCTTTGATTACGTGTTGGTCTTCACTCTCACTATTTCAAAGGTTGTGAGGTTGACCAACACTGGGCAGCATTTAAACTATCAAAGAGCAGTACACCTGATCCAGAGTGCTCATTATTCCATCAATGTATACATTGCCTGTGAAGATGACCTGAGGACTTGCACTTCAGTCTCTCAGTAAGAGAACTGGCGAGGGGAGCTGCTCCAAAAGATCTCTGAGAGCCTCAGAATCTATTGCTCCCTGTGATGGTAAATGCAGAGAGCAAATGGTAATCCATTGACCCTCATGAACTTTAACAACAATGGCTTGCAGATCAGTAGCCATGCACAGAGCTGAGGAGTGGTGTGTGTTATTAACAAACACAGCAACCCCTCCGTTGGGCCTTTCCCCAGTCTGACCATCCTTGAAAAAGAGGGCATAGGCCTGTAGCACAAGGGTGTCAGCAGTTTTAAAATGTTTTTCTTTCAAACACAAACATGGGACATGTTCCTGTACCAGGAGCTTCAGTTCCTCCATATGCATCCTGATTCCATTCATATTCCACTGTAGTACATAAGCCATTTATCATGGCGGTTGCACTTTCACCCTGTCTCCCCACCAGAGTGGGGATAGATAGTTGCCCTAAGCAGACTTCATATTCCACAGATTCTGAAGACAAATCTTGAGAAGTGTCACACAGAATGTTTTTTTTTTTTATCCCACTTTTGCCACTAGTGGTGTCTCCCTTATACCCATGAGTAATATGTTCAAAGCAATGGCATTTAAAACAGTGCATCAGTTGGGGACATAGTGTCACATATTTAAGTGAAGAAAACACACTTCGACATGCTTAGTGCAACTGAAAATAAGGATAAATGAGTTTGATTTGATCAGATCACCATCCACCATTTTCATTCTGTTTTGTACATCCACATTCCCTTCTTAGCCCACTCAGCTTTCAGTTTGTCACCAGGAATATCTATCAGATCACTGCATGACACAACACCTGTGTTGTGTACCTCCATTTCAATGGCATATTCCCTGAGGTATTTACCTGTTTGGAGCTCGTTGCTTGTTGGAAACTAGGAGTTTCAATCAACAGTGCCCCACTGCACAATCACTTGATAGATTTCAAACTGTCGGCAATGCCCCCAAAACACTTTTGAATGTAGAAAGATGAACTTTCACAAAGTTGCCGTCTTTCCTTTTGGCTATTAAAAACACAATCAGAATGTGTTCTGTTGCTATAAATGGAGGCATATTTGAATAATTCCTGAATCAGGACTGGCTACACGAGCCCTCTTGTAAGACTGGGTGTTTACACCCACATGTTATACACCCATTCCAGTGGGAGTTGTTAAGATTGAGGGTTTCATTTTGTTCCCATGAACACTTAGCGAACTAAGGGTATACATAGACAGCACCCTGATTATCAGTATAAGCCTCATACAACTGAGGAGTCGCACTTTCCCTAGGGGTTGACTGCTAACAACTGTTCCACCTCAACAGCCATGCATCTCAGTCAGTGCACAGTGCAACCTGAGACTGAGATTTTTTATAGAGGTTTTGACCATTCTCGTAATCTGGATGGCTAACCCAAGATGCACAGTCCCTGTGGCATACAACACTCCACTGCTGTGCTACACATGGTTGCTGAAGCATGACCAGAGCTTATAGCTACAAAAGACTGTTGGTGCCTAACAGTCCCCAGCTGAAGAAACCTGGGGTTGCCAAGCCTGTACTCAGCAAATGAACACTGAGCTCCCTGAGCTACTCACCATTTAGCATGACCCCCAGGGAGCACATATGGGTTTTTGAGTCCCATTGATGCCCATATCAGTCAATTGTTGCCTAAAACATCCTTTGAAACTCTCGAAAACCTCTGGTTCTTTCAAATTATCCAGGTCTCACCTCCATAATTTCCTATCTTTTTTTTTTTTTTTTTTGCAATTTCTTGTTTTCATCTACAGTTCATAAACAATAAATCATCTCAGAGTCCACACCTACCCCTGAAAAGGCTTACAGTTTAAAATCTGGTCCCAAAATCTGTGTCTTCCCACTATATAATCAATCTGAAACCTTGCAGTCTCTTTTAATAGATTACCAGCTCCAAATTTATGATCCTAGCTCCAAACACCATTTATAACAGCTGCATAGTAATTATGTTGTCATAACAATAATTACATAACAATAATTCCATATAGTCTAATCACTCCAAATTAATGAATTGCATCTGCTTCAGGTAAAATATGAGGCTTATTTGCAAGTTTAAATTTTTTAGAACAAGAGATGACACATTGAGATCAAAAGTGATTAGCTCTGTGGGGATGTAGAACCACTGGCTCTACCCCCAATAATATTGCTGCCCTATCATAGTGTAACGTTCCCTCTTTCTGTTTATTTAGGTTTGATTTGTTTGATTGTTATTCTTTATTTCTATTATTCGGAATCTTTTTTTTTTATTAAATTGAGCCTGAAACTTACGTAATAAATACTTCGCGTGAAGTACGATTTGCAGCATAAACAAAAATTAATTTCGGAAATGTAATCCACTGAATATTAAAAGTAAAGCTTTTGAACAACGCGCGTGACTGACTAGATACATTCAGAGGGTACGTACATTCGCGTGCGAGTGGTTGCGGTCTGATGAGAAATTTTCATTGTGAAATAATTTTGTCGTAACACACTCGGAGATTGCGAACGTACATTCAGAGTAGAGGCACGTACGTTCTATCATTCCCCATGGCCTGGGTAAAAGAATGGCAATTATTTAAATCTAAGAGTATTTCTTTTGCATCGGACTAGTATTTTTATAAGAAAAGGAAGATTGCAGGTTCTGAATGTCTCGGCAAAACGAATCGGAAGTAATTTTAGTGGCCACGAAAGGAAAGTAGAGAGCACAATCACGTACCTCTATTGTTGAGCAGCGCTGATTTGAAGATCTTCGGTTCCATCTAAAACTCGCCTTCTCTGCTTAACATAAATACTCCATAGGCATGGGAATAAGGCTTGTTGTGCGATGAAAATAATATAAAACACATCTTGCGTCTTTTAACTCATTCATTTACCACACACACACACACACACACACACTAGTAATTAGACAGTACGACATCCCACCAGCCCATCAGAACAAAAAGTAGTCGTTCATACAAGAAATAAAAAACGAAGGGCGAAATTGTTCCTATGTCTCTCAAAGATAAAAAGTTTACCAGATATTTCTCTGGTGTGTCACTGGAACAATTTTTCAGCACCTCTGCGATTAAATCACAATATTTTCAGTTCCTTTACAATAGCAAGAACAACTGTGTCTTTGCCAGATAAGTTCTCTGTAGTATGTGCTCTATACTACATGAATTGTGTATTCACTGTGAAAATAAAAGTATTCATAGTAAGTGACAGGAGAGAGAGTGATTATTTATTGTTGTAATTACTTCACCCCCCCACAACCTACAACTCCATGTGCTGAGCTGTCTAATAATAGTGATGGCATCATCTGCTCATTACTAAGAGAAAAGTAATTAGCTCTTCCTCTTTGGTGGAAACAAGGCCATTATGAAGTGAAACAATCTTCAAATAAGGGTTGAACAGCACATTAAAACTCATTTTCACACTTATTGAATGAAACTTCCATGTAGACCTGGCTCACACTGAGAATACTTGTACTGATCTTCCATATACTCTTTTTGTGGGTGCACTGCTTCCCTTTAATGCCCCTCAACTCTTATAACTATCGTCTGGTTTCTGTACAAATTGTAAGTAGCCTTTCACTCCCTGTACTGGACCCCTGCCACCTTCAGAATTTGAAATAGAGTATTTCAGTCAACATTGTCAAAAGCCTTCTCTAAAGTCTACAAATGCTAGAAAATTGTGTTTACCTTTCCTAAATCTATCTTATAAGTCTTAGGGTCAGTATTGCCTCTCCCAAGGCTATCAGAATTTCTAATGGAATGTTGTCTACTCCCAGGGCCTTGTTTCCACTTAGGTTTTCAGTATCCTGTCAAATTCTTCACTCAGTATCATATCTCCCATGTCATCTTCATCTACATCCTCTTCCATTTCCATAAAATTCCCCCCCCCCCCCCCCCCATGTACATCACTCTTGTATAGACCCTACATATGCTCCTTCCACCTTTCTGCTTTCTTTCTTTGTTTAGGACTGGTTTTCCATCTGATCTCTTAATATTCATGCAAATGGTTCTCTTTTCTCCAAAGGTCTCTTTAATTTTCCTGTAGGCGGTGTCTATTTTACCCCTAGTGACATATGCCTCTACATCCTTACATTTGTCCTCTAGCCATCCCTGACATTTTGCACTTCCTGTCAATCTCATTTTTGAGATGCTTGTATTCCTTTTTGCCTGCTTCATTTATTGCATTTTTATATTTTATCCTTTTATCGATTAAATTCAACATCTCTTCTGTTACCCTCGGACTTCTACTTGCCCTTGTCTTTTTACCTACTTGATCCTCTGCTGCCTTCACTAATTCATCTCTCAACGCTACCTACTCTCCTTCTACTGTATTTCTTTCCCCCATTCTTGTCAATCATTCACTAATGATCTCTCTAAAACTCTCTACAACTTCTGGATCTTTCAGTTTATCCATGTCCCATCCCCTTAAATTTCCACCTTTTTGCAGTTTCTTCAGTTTCAATCTACTGTTCATAATCAATAGATTGTAGTCAGAGTCCAGATCTGGCCCTGGATATGTCTTACAGTTTAAAACCTGGTTTCTAAATCTCTGTCTTACCAGTGATGTGATGTGATGGGAAGGACAGAGGGTAGAATACTTCTCATTTCAGAGCATGATTAGAGTTAGTTGAAATGTTCCCACCACCACAAAGAAACCAAAACCTAACAGCAAAAAAAAAAAAAAAAATGATGAACCTTACCTCCAAAAGACTTAGTCCCACAGAAATATTAGGCCTTTCCAAAGGCCACACCTTTTGCCCCACTACAAAATTCAACCATGCAAGACTTGTTAAAGACTTTCTCTCTTTTTCCTTGTCCCTACAGTGGAAATACTTTTCACCACCAATACTACCAATCAGACTCAGCCAAAGACCAATGTTCAAGCCTGCCTGACTCAATACACTCCTCCATCCATTCATGATCCACACCCATTGCCCCCAAATCATCCCCAGGTAAGTTTCCAGAATTTCTTAACCTAGAACTTTGCCCCACCATCATTCTACAAATCCACAAGATGCAAACTAAGGTTACATCCACAGAAAGAACCATAATTCACAACTAAAAACTGATCCTGACCTTATAATTATACCTGCTGACAAACTCTCTACCATTGTTGTTTTGAACCACAAAGATTACCTGGCAGTAGGACTCCACTAGCTGTCAGATTCATCCACGTACAAAGCCTGTCACAGTGTCCCCAGTACAGAATCTCCTCAAAACCTTAGGTCCATCTCAGAACCTCTCCACAGAGTCCATCTCTCTCCTCACCCCTACTATTCCCCACACTCCTATCTTCTACATGCTTCCTAAAGTCCATCAACCCAACCACCCAGGATGCCCCATTGTGGCCAGTACTGTGCCGCCAATGAGAGAATCTCTGCTCTCGTAGACCAACACCTTCAGCCTGCTACCTGCAATCTACCCTACTATATAAAAGATAACAACCATTTCCGCGACTGACTGTCCATAGTTCCTGTTTTTTACCACACGGTGCACTGCTCATCATAACTGCACCACACCCTTTTATACTAACATGCCTAATGCCCATGGCCTTAATGCTATTGAACATGACCTTTCCCAACACCTGATGAATTCCAAACAAACAGCCTCCTTCCTAGTCACCATGACCACCATATTCTCTCCCAAAATTACTTCTCCTTTGAAGGCATTACCTACAACAGATGCTTGGTACATCTATGGGCACCTGCATGGCATCATTCTATGTAAACTTATTCATGAACCATCCAGAGGAATCCTTCCTATATGCCCAGAACTCTGAAACCCTCACCTGGTTCAGATTCACTGATGACACCTTTGTGATCTGTATCAAGGGTGAGGACACCCTATCCACATTGCTCCAGAACATCTTCTCCCCCATTTGCTTCACCTCAACCCAACAAGCCACCTTCCTCATTGTTGGCCTCAAAGGTGGTATAACAGTACCATTGTCCATATCAAACAAACCTACCAACCACCAAGCACCAGCAATACCTTCAGGTCAACAGCTGCCAGCCATTCCATATCAAGAAGTCCCTTCCATACAGCCTACCTACCTATGGCTGTCACATCTGCAGTGACAAGCAGTCCCTCTCCAAATATACCAAGGGTCTCATTGAGGGTTTCACAGACTGTAATTATCCTCCCAACTGCCACCTCCCAAAGACCCATTGTATGGCCATAGAGGAGCATTCCCCTCTTGACTCAGTACCTCCCAAGACTGAAGCAACTGAATTACATTTTCTGCCAGGGTTTCAACTACCTCTCATCATACCCTGAAATGAGAAATGTCCTACCTATTATCCTTCTCACCCCTCTGCCCTCCCCCTCCCCCAAAGTGGTATTCCACCATCCACCAAACCTACACAATATTCTCGTCCATCCCTACACAACCCCTGCTCCCACTCCTTGCTTCACAGCTTGTTTCTATGTAATAGGCCTAGATGCAAGACCTGTCCCTTACATCCTCCCACCACCACCTGCTCCAGCCCGGTCATGAACATCACCTATTCTATCAAAGTTAGGACTACCTGTGAAACCAGTCATTTGCACTCACAAGACAGATTATAACACTTCAAAAATCACACATACCAGATGTCACAAAGAAAAACAAACCATCGGAAAGAGTAACATGGGGCATTTCACAGACTTAATAATCCTCCATCAAAACATGCAATCAATAAAAAATAAAATACAAGCATTAGAAGTTGAGCTCCAATCTTTGAACTGCACAGTAGTTTGTATTACTGAGCACTGGTGTAGAGACACAGAAATCCAACATGTAGTATTATCAATGTATGAAAGGGCAAACTCTTACTGCAGAACTACTTCAAGGGGTGGAGGATCATGCATTTATATCAGAAAAGGAACACAGTTCAAATCTAGACTTGACCTCACTACAGTAAGTGAAGACAAACACATTGAAATATCAGCTATTGAATTATCAGGGCTCGATATCACCAAGAAATTAATCATTTTGTGTGTGTATAGATCTCCCAGTGGTAGTGTGGACACTTTTTTCAATAAATTAACAGAAGTTCTAGATAAAGTCTCAAGTACAAAGGTCAACATAATTCTGTGTGGGGACATAAACATCAACACTAATATCATAAATGAATCCAGCAGCACCTTCATAAATATCCTTCAAAGTTTTGGCATGTCCCTATTGGTCAATAGTGCAACAAGGGTTACTACAATGACTGCATCAGTAATTGACCATGTGGCCACAAATATAGACAGGGAAAAATGTGATGTAGCTGTAAAAGATCTCGGACTATCAGACCATCTCTGTCAAATAACAACAGTAAAATCAGGCATCAAATCATTCCCTAAACTACAAGCATATAAACGACATCTATCAGAAATCAAAATAAAAGATTTTTCAAAAGAACTAGAAAAACAAAGCTGGGATGAAGTGTATAAGGAAACCAATGTGAATATGAAATTCTCCAAATTCTCCACATTGTTTAAATTGAACTTTGAAACAGCATTTCCAAAAGTATGCATGACTGTATCAACATCTCACAAAAACAGATGGATAACAGCAGGTATTAAGAAGTCCTCCCAAACACTTAAACACCTCAGTTCCATGAAAAAGATTCACAATGATCCAGAATTCTTAAATTTCTATCATAGACACAAAAAGATTTATAGGAAGGTGCTGATTGCTGCAAAAAAAGTCATTTAATGACAAAATAATATATAATGCAGAGAATAAAAGCAAAGCAGTCTGGGATGTTATAAAAAAGGAAACGGGGAGAGGCAAACAAACGCAGAATAACATACTGCTAAGGGAGGGGGATAAGGTAATAAATGATCCACAACACTTAGCAAACTATGTAAACGAGCATTTTTCAAGTATTGCAGAGAAGTTACAGCAAAAATTCCCCAAAACAAATATAACACCTGCAAAAATTGTTGCACTAGATACAATGATGTTACTTCCAACCACAGAGAATGAAGTCAATAAAACTGTTCAAAAGCTAAAAAATAAAAAGTCAGAAGGCTTAGATGATGTACCAATGTGTGTACTGAAACAATGCATAGGGATTATACAAGGCCCATTAACAAATATAATAAATGAATCCTTCACATCAGGGACATTTCCAGAGCAGCTAAAACAGGCAAGAGTTGTACCTTTGCTTAAGAAAGGTAATGCAGAAGACATAGAAAATTACCGGCCCATTTCCCTGCTGTCAGCATTCTCAAAAATAATAGAAGCAATTATGAAAGACAGATTAATGAATTATCTGAATAAATACAATCTTTTAAGCAAATCACAGTTTGGTTTTCGAAGTGGCAAAAATACGGAGTCAGCCATAGTAGAATTCACAAAAGTTGTACTTAATGCTCTTGATAAAGATGAGTGTGTCACAGGCATAGTTTTGGATCTTTCTAAGGCTTTTGATACAGTCGACCACAAGATTCTATTAAATAAATTAGAAGCATTAGGAATAAGAGGGGTAGCTAATGACTGGTTTCGATCATACCTAACAGATAGGGTACAAAGAGTAGAGATAACACATACTTCAAATACATCTAAACATTTAGTAAAATACTTATCAGAACCAAAACATATTAATATAGGGGTTCCACAAGATAGCATATTAGGACCAATACTATTCCTGATATACATCAATGACTTTCCCAGTAGTGTTACTCATGGTGAGAAAATTCTCTTCGCTGATGACAGCAATATTATAGTCACTGAGAGAACAAGAGAACTCCTTACCGAGAAAGCAAATGAAACTCTCAAGGAAGTTTACGATTGGTCAATAAGCAACAAATTGGCATTAAACATAAAGAAAACTAATGCCATGAACTTCAGTTTGAAGAGGAAAAATGACAATGTTAAATTAAATGTAGATGGCACCTCTATAGACTGTGTAACAAATGCAAAATTTCTAGGAATGAATATTGACTCTCAGCTGAAGTGGTGCGAACACACAAAGGTACTTGCAAACAGAATGTCATCAGCATGTTATGCCCTTAGAATTCTATCATCTGTGTGTAACATGCAGTGTCTTTTAGTTACATATTATTCATATGTACACTCAATTCTTAGCTATGGCATTCTTTTTTGGGGAACAAATCCACAAAATATGAACACAATTTTCAAACTCCAGAAAAGAGCCATAAGAATAATAACCAGAAATAATAGTCGAGCTCATTGTAAAGATCTGTTCAAAACACTGGGAATTTTAACTGCTCCATGTGAACACATTTACCAGTCAGTTGTACACATCAAAAGTAACATTGGCAATTACTGCACAAACAGCTCTGTCCATGACCATGCAACAAGAGATAGACTCAACTTACATTTACCAAGAAAAAATAAACATAAAACTCAAAACAGCATTTTCTACCAAGGAATAAAACTGTACAATAAATTACCAAAAGAGATTAAAGAAATTTCAAAAATACACTTATTTAAGAAGGCAGCTAAAAAGTACCTGTTATGCAATACATTTTATACATTGAAGGATTACTTAGATAAAGCAGAGTAGGGGTTTGATAAAAAATGTTATACAAACAAATAATAATAATAATGATGATTATAAAACATCCAATATTCCACATAACACCTTCACTTTATTATTTTTCTTCTTTTTTCCTTTCTAGAGACACTCTCCCCTCAAGCTATGTATAGCACAATACTAACACCTCTTCCTCTTTCTGAGCTCAACATCTCACTCATTATGAAGGGATGCTGACTCAGTTTTTCAGGATAGCAAATGGGAACTTGCAGTACAGAAAATGGCCCAAGGATCACCTGTGTGTGTGTGTGTGTGTGTGTGTGTGTGTGTGTGTGTGTGTGTGTGTGTGTGTGTGTGTGTATGTAGTGAGTGAAGTGTTATGAAACAATGTGTGTATAGTGTGTGCAGTGACTGATAGTGAAATATGAGTGAATAGTGTGGCATTACATTATTTAATGAGTTATTTGTAAATAAATTATTGTATACCAGGAGTAAAATCTAATGATTGTCTCTAACTAGAAGTCTGTAAATATATGTGTATACGAATTAGCTTATTGTAAATTGATCTAAGCTTGTAAATACTTTGACATGTCCTATATCCTTGTAAAAAGAGATCTACGGATGAATAAAACTACTACTACTACTACTACTACTACTACTACTACAAGCTAAGCTGCAACCACTGCGCTGCTTTTCCATGGGTATGACAACCAACAAGCTGTCTGTCCAACCTTCATTAGACATTTTCCTTACCTCAACAGCACCATCCCTCCTCCCTTTCCAACACCAAAGAGACCTATATTCTACCTATGCACCCAGTCATTTTACTTCTCTTTTCTGCTATCCCCCCTCCCATGACTCCACCTATCTGCCCGACCCTCTCTTCACCTCAACCCTGCACACTCCCACAATGAGCACTTTACCATCCCCCACCTATACCCTGCTGTCCCCCTCCCCCCCCATCCCAGCCCCCCCCCCCTTACACCCATCACTCGATTGTCTTTCCCATAATGCACTGCTCGTCTTAACAAATTAAATTTCAACACTCTCTTTTACAAAGGGAGCATTATCCTATAAAGGGTTAAGATATGACACTACAGCCTCTCTATTCACTTTGCTGTTGTTGTTGTTCTAGTCTTCAGTCCTGAGACTGGTTTGATGCAGCTCTCCATGCTACTCTATCCTGTGCAATCTTCTTCATCTCCCAGTGCCTACTGCAGCCTACATCCTTCTAAATCTGCTTAGTGTATTCATCTCTTGGTCTCCCTCTATGATTTTTACCCTCCACACTGCCCTCCAGTACTAAATTGGTGATCCCTTGACGCCTCAGAACATGTCCTACCGACCGATCCCTTCTTCTAGTCAAGTTGAGCCACAAACTCCTCTTCTCCCCAATTCTATTCAATACCTCCTCATTAGTTATGTGATCTACCCATCTAATCTTCAGCATTCTTCTGTAGCAATTCACTTTACTAGACATGTAAATCTTTCTACAAACTTTAGTTACCAATTACAGTTTAATAATGACTGATGTTACAACTACCTAATGGTTAATGATATCTGTGTCAATGAGGATATCTTCATCTGTGTCAATGAGGATATCCTCAAAGAGTCCAGGTCTGTTTGTTACCTGTAAGATATAATATTTCTCTGTTAACTATGGGTTTCCAAATTCTCTGTTCTAAGTAGTTTTTGGAGAAATTATTTAGTATTGTTTTGCATGATGTTTTACCACATCAAGCACTCACAAAACTGAAATCATACAAAATCCATTTTTGGTTGATTGAACTCTCCTTGATGTATTGATGAGCTGAGGGTTTTGCTAAAGATTTCTGTTACATCTTGGACTGAGTCTCGGGTCAGCATGAAGACCCAGTTATAAGTTTATGCCCCTGATATTGGTACTTGGCTGAACAGTCCCACACACAGTTTCAGTTTCATATAACCAAGTTTATATTTCTTATTTTTTGTGGCAAACATGTCACCTCCTTTTCCATTATATTATGCTTTCAACACATACTTTGACCTATTTAAAAATGTCAATGCTGCTGATTCTGTGTTTTAGCTAGCTTTCTGTAACTTGCAATTATGTGAACTCAACTGCCATTTTTTGGAGCACATTGAACTGGCACTTTATTAAGAATGCTCTGCGCAGCTGACTGCTCTAGCCTGTCACAGATGTAATGAAGTCTCTGAATAGCCTTCTATTTTACTCAGATCCAGGACTTGAAATTATCTGTGTGGACAATTCTGCAGATTGTGAACAAAGCCAGTTTTCTCAACCTTCTCTGTCAGTTGCTGGAATACTCCTACTACTGCCTCTGAGCCCAGATGACAGGCATCATTTGCTGTGGTATTTACCAAAATCTGTTGCTGGTTACACCTCTCAATGACTGACAGAACGGTCAGTCTAGCACGTTGAATGAGGCCTCCAGACATACATATTGATAGCATGATCCCTCCCATCTGTTTTCTCGAGGGATACCATTATGCATTCTCTGTTCAAATTACCGACTACTAATGGAGCACTTACCCTTTTGTGCATATTTCTCCTTGACATAGGACAAATACAAGGGTCAGTTTCAGGGGAAGACATCACCTCAAATATTTTGGTAAGGGGTATGGTTGTAGTATCCTCAGCTTTTTCTGCCTCCCTTGTACAGAGCCTCCAGAGTCACCACTCACAGTCAAATCAGCAAACAGTTATTAACTCATGTATTTTTTGGAGCTGAGACAGTATCCACAGGAGGGAACAGTACTTGTGGTACCTTTGCAGGATGCACAAATGAAGTATACAAATGACAATAGTGCTGCTGTCTGTGGTTAGTGGTTACTGCCACTGCCTGGGGTGCTGTAGGTTACCAGTTGAAATTGACTACCAGATATTATTTGCTATTTAGTATTTATAATTTATGCAAGATTCTTGAAATATTTTGTTTTTTTAATGTTTGAATCATGTGGCAATATTTGTAAAAAGACCAGCATTATGCAATATTCTATGTCTGTGTAAACAGCTGCACTCTACATCCAGGAGGGGCTGTGTGCTGTTGTCAGTAATAAATGTGCTTTTAGCTCTAAGTCCTGTACGTCACTGATGACCTTGCCTTCGGATCTGGACACGTTTGTGACTTTTCAGTTCAATTCAATATATTATCATCCATTTTATCATTACATGTTATAGGAACTGCCATATGGGAAGACTTAAGGGTAATAGTATTGCATCCCTTTGATCTCACGATTTGCACTCTATCAGATATTGGATCTCTTTCTCATCCACCCTTTCTATTCAAATAATTTAAGATTTTTTGCTCTTTTTTTCTTTCCTCCCTTCCTTTTATGAAGAAATACCATGTGTCTAAAATCTGAAATTCACTGGTTTTTACATGTAACTGTTTAATGGCTGGTTTCATGCAAATAAGTAGACTTTTTACCTATTGTTGAGCAGAGTTTTACAAAAATGATGCATAATAATTGTATAGATAAGTGAAACATTAAGTAGGATAGCATTATTCCATAAAGTTGTCTATAATGAATTACCTGCCACTGAAAATAAATCAGGCAATGTAAATAACTGAAAAATAAATAACACTACTTATCAAAGGAAAGTACTTCTGTATTACAAATAACTTCTAGCACTAAAAGCAAATTTAAACATCTGTTCTGTTTCATGTACATGCCCTCAATAAAAATCTGTGAGTATTGCATCTTAAGCATTGGTCTTGCAGTATTTGAAAATGCTATTATTTTGCAATTAGGTAAAGGGTCCATGTAGGTTCATATAAAAATTCTCCACATTGATTAGTAAATAACACATTTTATATGAACTTCTACTTTTTTTAAAAATTGAATTGAATCTGTGTGTATCCAGGAAAATCCCCTGTAACATTCAACATTATTCACTGAAAATTGTCATAATGACATCATAAATAAATACTAATGAAATTAATAGGTATAAATGCCTACCTCAGCTTAGCTTACCTTAGACTCAAAATAATATGCTCTTTCATCCATATTATGTAAATTACTGAAATCATCATTGAACTTTGAAATCTGTGACTTTTTTCTCATAAAGTAACCTGTTCCTAAATTATCTGTCACTGAATGTTCAGTGCAAGGCATGAATTGTTGACTTTTCTGAGGTGCATTTCTTCCAGCATATCTCTGGTTTGAGTATGGTTCTATTCCTTTAAGTTTCATTTTCAGAGAACTATCCAATTTACCATTATACTTATTAATGAAAAGTGGTTTAGAACTGATACTCATAACAGAATTTTCTTGTGGAGCAGTTTCTTCTTTGCATGCAAGTAGTTCATACTGTTTCAGTCTTGAGGTATCTGAAAAGTATAGTCACCAATTTATTTATTATTTAATGGGACAGAACAAACAGATACAGGTTATCAACAAGTACTTTCATTTATACTAAATAATTTATTGCAGTTATCCATATCTATTGTGAGCGGCAATTGTTTAAATATGAGGTACATGACAGACCTCTCTTGGAAAAGCCTTTCTCAGAAAAATCTGTCACTGAATGTTCAGTGTAAGGTATAAATCCTTGACTTTTCTGAGCTGTATTTCTTCCAGCAGATCTTTGACTTGAGCTTTGTTGTATTCCTTTAAGTTTAATTTTCATATAACCATCTAGTTCACTATTATACTTCCTGATGAAAGGAGAGCTAGTACTGACACTAGCAGCAGAATTTTCTTGTGAAGCAGTTTCTTCTCTGCATGCAAATAGTTCATGCTGTTTCAGTCTTGATGTACCTGAAAATTACAATCACTGACTTACTCATTATTTACTGCAAAAGAACAAGATAAAATTACCATCATGTATTTTAATTTATACTAAGTAGGTTGCTGAAATTATTAATATCATCTGTGTGCCACTGATTGCTGAACTTTGAAATATGTGGCATACCTATCATTAAACAGCCTTTCTCCAAATTATCTCCCACTATATGTTCAGTGAAAGGCACAAATTGCTGACTTTTCTGAGGTGAATTTCTTCCAGGATATCTCCGACTTGAGCTTTGTTTTATTCCTTTAAGTTTCATTTTCATAGACCCATCCAATTTACTTTTATACTTTTTGATGAAAAGAGGACTAGAACTGACACTGGTAACTGAAGTTTCTTGGGAAGAAGTTTCTTCTTTGCATGAAAGTACTTCATACTGTCTTAGTCTTGATGTATCTGAAAAGCATAATCACCAATTTCAGCACTATTTACTGCATAAGAACAGCAAAGATACACATTACCAATCTATCATCTCTGATGGTCTATGTTTAATGGTCTGTGTGATAATCTCAGGTGACCAATATCAACACAGAAACATAAACCAGCAGGTTCAGTCCCTGTAAACACAGTTCAACTGTAGTTTCTAAAGGTTCTCATAGTTTACTGAAATTCAAAAAGACAGTATCTACTACAAATTATGATACTTCAAAAGATGATATACTGCACACTTTATATTCTGGTTTTGACAGAAACAAGGTACACTGAAGACATTCACACAGAGATGTGACAGATCCATTGCCTCTAACACATATTCATCACAGCTGCAAAAAAAGTCTACTCAGCCACATACACATATTGTATTGCATAAACACCATCATAAAGGAAAGGCATCAGGTATTAAATTAAATGGAAGCAGCAGTGTCTCTGGGTTCCTTCTGTAAAGTAGACTAACAACAAATTGTAGGTAGTTTTTGTTGCAGTTACAGGCAAATATAAGAACACACACAAAGTTCTAAGCATTTTAAGGTGAATACAGTTTCTATATTCCACATAAATCCAGAGTAGAAAGAGGGACCAAGACCATGATACAAATCGAAATATACCCCAAGAGTGGAGTCAAGTTACTGTGACAAAACAGAATAGTGAAATGAGAAAGACAGACTGCTCCATTGCAGGGTTGATTGGTGTCTGGAAGTGGTGCTGAGCTCTGGTGGTGTGTGCAGGACCTGAGGCAACAAGGTCTCTTGATGTTCAATCATCCCAGCTCCTGGTGGCTGGCCCCACATTGCCAGTGCTGGTACAGGTGGGTTGATTAGCAACATCTCATGTCAGTGCCTTGCAAAATGTTGTCATAGCCACAGCAGTGGCACTGGTACAAGACAAGTGGTAACATGGAGGGTTACCACATCCTCTCCATTTTGGGGAATGACAATGAGTTGATGAAATCCTGGTGTCCATCTCCTGTACTGCAGGCTGTCTTGTGGTGTGCAACAAGGTAGCATTCATTGTCTCCTGGGCCTTAGAGACCACCACCTTCAGTTTGTGGTAACAAGAGCACAGGGCCAGAAATGGCCCTGATGATGACAGTTCTGCTGTGAACAAATTCCCTGGATGTGATGCCAGCTGCCAGGGGCACATAATGCTCCTTGGGGGAGGGATCAGAATGTGCTGGGGCAGCTCCTCTGGCCCATCTGGCAGCTCTACCTCATACAACACCAGTCCCCAACAATCCAGTGTGTGCTGAAATAGACAGCAGATGAGTGGACTGAGGACAAGGGGGAGCACAGTGCAGGTGGTCAGATCAAGGAAAGAGGTGATGGCCCAAGAGACAGTGGAGAGGACAGAAGGACAAAAAAATCAGGTTCCAAGACGTGGGTCACCTTTTGAAGGTGTGCATGGGGGCAGAGGAATTTGGTCTCCCACCCACAAGCATTACTGGATGCAATAGCACTCCAACAGCCTGTCACTGGCCTGTAGCATGAAGAAGGGCTTACAAAGAAGTGCTTACCCTGCTGACCAGGGATGACCCGCTGGAATCCAACACTAATGGTAGACAAAAGCACTTGCCCAGATGGGGGACTCTGGTACAAAGTGTGGTGACAGAGGTCAATGAGGCATGTGAAGGGTCAGGAGCAGGAGGTGCAGCACTGTGTGCAGCTGATGTCCATACAGCAATACTGCTGGGTTCTTTTAGTCAACAGGAGTGCACCTGTAAGAACTTAGAAAATGCATACGTGCCTCTTCTGCCCAAGCATTCTCAACATACTTCTTGATCTGTGTCTTGAGGGTTGAAATAAGGTATTCTGACTCTGTTGGATTGTGGGTGAAATGGGGGTGCCCTCACATGGTGGATGCCACGCAGCCAAAAAAGGAAATAAAATCCTTGAAAGAACTGAGAAGTGAGCTGTCACCCCTTTATCCATCACCAAGGTGCAAGGAAGGCCTTCAATGGAGAAGATCTGGGTGAAGGTACACTCAGTAAACTCTGCCAATGTAAAGTGGGAGTTGACAATGTATGGGAAATGGGAGTAAACATCAATAATGAGCAACCAAAATGCACTCAAGAAGAAGCCCATGAAGTCCAGGTGCTCAGATTCCCATCACTGCATTGGTGCTGGCCATAACAAGTAACAGTGCCACAGGGTAGCCTGGTGATCTGGATACTTGGAAGATGCACTTAGCCAGTAGATGCAGTGGTGAGCAAGCATCTTTTCTGTGAGGTCCTCCAGTGACTGTGAAATAAGAGCTGAAAGTTATCCTACTGGAGGGAAGCCGAATGATCACCTGTGACATGGCATGTTCCATTATCAACAAGATCACTCCATCAATGACAGTTAGTCTGTGGTGCAGCACAAAATAATTACAAAGGGGTCCAACACTCAGCCTTGAGTTTGTTCAGGCCACCCTCACTTGACGTGTTGCTCCATTTGGCGGAGAACAGAATCCATGTTGATAGCATGAGTGATATAAGAGCTCATAGTAGGAAAACCATCCAGTGCCTTCTGAACTTCCTCATTGAGATAAAAGCAAAATATTTCCTCCAACTTGGAGTCCGGGTTTGGACCCACACAAATACATGAGAGAGCATCTACATTGGAATACTCAGCCATCTAGCAGGAACGAATCTCATAATGATAATGGCTGAGGAGTAGGGTGGTCTGTGGTCTGTCTTATCTGGTAGGTGCAGATTGGGGCCAAAGGGAGAATCTAAAGGCCTTGTGGTCTATGACAAGATGAAACTTCATGCCCTATAAAAACACTGGAAACCTTCTTGACTGCACATGTGGTCCAGCAAGGCCCCTAGCCCAAACTGGCAAGCATCTAAGACAGGTAGCTTATTCAACTGAAATGAGGCAAGGGACTGATAAAACCTACCTTCTACAGTTATGAATGTTTGGTCACACACATACATCCAGACAAATGGACACCTTTTTATAGTAAGTGCATAAGAGGATACACAATGGTGGTCATTGAAAGAAATGAGATTTATCCAAATTGCACCTGAGACCCATGTCCTGCAGTGTCTGAAACAGAATCATAAGACTTCACAGATGGTCCTCAGTGGAGGGTCATATGATCACAGTTTCTCCAGATAGTTGATACAACAGGGAACATGTTGTGTAAGCTGTTCCAAGAAATGTTGGAAAAGAGCTGAAGAGCTTGACACCCCAAAGACCAAACTTTTCTCCTTGTAAGAACCATAAGGGACATTGAGAACAAATAACTGCTGAAATTCCTCACCAAGCAGAAGCTGCAGATGTACCTCAAATAAATCCAGTTTGGAATGGCAGTGTCCTCCCATCAGTTTCAACACCAATTCCTGATGATGCAGGGTACAGGTCAATCACAACCTGTGTATTATTTATTTATTGTTCTGTGGGACCACATTAAGGAGAAGTCTCCATGGTCATGGAACAAGTCAATACATGAAATTATAACACGATTGTAGAAACAGATAAAATGAAAGATAAGAAACATATTCAGTTGTAGATTGTAGAAACAGATAAAATGAAATGTAAGAAACATATTCAGGCAACAAGTCGTTAGTTTAAATAAAGCAAATCAAGAATGTAACACTGGAATTTGCTTAATTTTTTAGCGCTTCCAGGAGCTCCTCGACAGAACAGAAGGAATGAGCCATGAGGAAACTCTTCAGTTTAGACTTAAAAGTGCTTGGGCTACTGCAAAGATTTTTGAGTTCTTGTGGTAGCTTACTGAAAATGGATGCAGCAGAATACTACACTCCTTTCTGCACAAGAGTCAAGGAAGTGCATTCCACATGCAGATTTGATTTCTGCCTGGTATTAACTGAGTGAAAGCTGCTAACTCTTGGGAATAAGCTAATATTGCTAACAACAAACGACATTAAAGAAAATACATACTGTGAGGTCAATGTCAAAATTCCCAGACTATCGAGTAGGGGTCGACAAGAGGATTTCGAACTTACACCACACATAGCTCAAACAGCCCGTTTTTGAGCGAAAAATACCCTTTTTGAATCAGAAGAACTACCCCAAAAAATAATACCATATGACATAAGCGTATGAAAATATGCGACTACTTTTCATGTTGAAATGTCACTTATTTCAGATACTGTTCTAATGGTAAATAAAGCGGCATTTAGTTTCTGAACAAGATCCTGAACATGGGCTTTCCACAACAGCTTACTATCTATCCGAATGCCTAGGAACTTGAACTGTTCCATCTCGCTTATAATATGCCCATTCTGTCTGATTAAAATATCAGTTATTGTTTAATTGTGAGTTAGAAACTGTAAAAACTGAGTCTTACTGTGATTTAGCATCAAATTATTTTCCACAAGCCACAAACTTATTTCATGAACTACATTATTTGATAATGTTGCAATATTACACACAAGATCCTTCACTACCAAGCTGGTGTCATCAGCAAACAGAAATATTTTTGAATCACCTGTAATACTAGAAGCCATATCATTTATATAAATAAGAAACAGCAGTGGCCCCTAGCACCGACCTTTGGGGAATGCCCCATTTAACAGTGCCCCATTGGGACTGAACATCACTACCACTCTCAACATTGCAGAGAATTACCTTCTGCTTTCTGTTCTTAAAGTAAGAGGCGAACCAATTGTAAGCTACTCCCCTTACTCCATAATGGTCCAACTTCTGCAGTAATATTTTGTGGTCAACACAGTCAAAAGCCCTCATTAAATCAAAGAAAACACCTAATGTTTGCAACCTTTTATTTAATCTGCCCAAAACCTCACGGAGAAAAGAGACTATAGCATTTTCAGTTGTTAAGCCATTTCTAAAACCAAACTGTACATTTGACAGCAAATTATGTGAATCTAAATGCTCCAGTAACCTTGTATATACAACCTTCTCGATAACTTTAGCAAACACTGATGGCATAGAAATAGGTCTATAATTGTCAACATTATCCCTGTCTCCCTTTTTATAAAGTGGCTTCACTACCGAGTACTTTAATCGGTCAGGAAACTGACCACTTATAAAGGAAAAGTTACAGATATGGCTAAGTACTGGGCTAACATACATGGAACAATACTTCAGTATTCTGCTAGATACCCCGTCATATCCATGCGAGTTCTTGGTCTGTAGTGATTTAATTATTAACTCAATCTCCCTCTTGTCAGTATCATGGAGGAGCATTTCAGGTAACAGTCTCGGAACACTTTTTTCTACAAGCACTATATGATTCCCTGTTGGGACTAGGTTTCTATTTAGTTCACCTGCTATATTCAGAAAGTGATTATTAAATACTGTACATACTTACTTATCAGTAACACGGACATTCCCACTACGCACTGATTCTATATCCTCGACCTGTCTCTGCAGACCAGCCACTTCCTTTACGACTGACCATATGGTTTTAATTTTATCCTGAGACTTAGCTATTCTATCTGCATACCACATACTTTTTGCCTTCCAAATAACTTTTTTTAAGCACCTTACAATACTGTTTGTAATGAGCTGTTGCATTTAGATTGTTACTGTTTCTAACGTTTTGATATAATTGCCACTTTGTTCTGCAAGATATTCTTATCCCTTTAGTCAGCCACCCAGGCTGCCTGTTTGTGCTAGTACCCTGTTTTGAACGTTCTAACGGAAAGCAACTTTCAAAGAGCATGAGAAAAGTCTTGAGGAAAGCATTATATTTATCATCTACTGTATCAGCACTATAAACATCTTGCCACTCTTGTTCCTTGATAAGGTTTACAAAAGTCTCTACAGCAACTGGATCAGCTTTCCGAAAAAGTTGGTAACTATATTTAACACGTGTTGCAGCACAAAAATCTTTTAGACTTAAAATTTGTGCATCATGATCTGAAAGGCCATTTACCTTTTTGCTAACAGAATGCCCTTCTAGTAATGAGGAATGAACAAAAATATTGTCTATGGTTGTTCTACTGTTCCCTTGCACTCTCATTGGAAAAAATACAGTTTGCATAAGATTATATGAATTAAGGAGGTCTACCAGTATCCTTTTCCTTGCACAATCACTTATACAATTAATATTGAAGTCACCACATATAACTAACTTTTTGTATTTCCTATAAAGTGAACTCAGAACCTCCTCTAGCTTTAGCAAAAATGTTGTGAAATTGGAGTCTGGGGATCTATAAATAACAACAGTAGGAAGTTTAGCTCCACCAAATTTAACCACACCTGCACAACATTCAAACACCTTTTCAGTGCAGTACTATGAAACATCAATTGACTCAAATGGGATACCGTTTTTCACATACATGGCTACTCCCTCACACTGCAAAGAGCTCCTAGAAAAGCTGCCAGCCTACCTGTATCCTAGTAAAGGAAGCCTCTGAATTATCTCCTTATTTAGGAAGTGTTCAGATATACCAATACTTTCAGAGTCAACATCTATAAGCGGTTCACTAACTTTATCTTCAATACCTTGTATATTTTGATAAAATATACTAATTCCCTCATTAATTGGATACCTAAGCTTTGTCGAAAGTGGTTTCTTTGTTATAGAGACTTCCCTTAAGCAGGAATACCTATCAGCTGACTTCAATCTAAAAAAGGTACAGCTCTAACACCCACAATTACCGGAATTTTCCCATGAGTGATCCCCCCCCCCCCCACCTATGCTGTCACCTATAAGCTTTTCCAACCTCTCCTTTTCATACTTGTTGAGGTGCAGGCCATGTCTAGTGAAACCCGTCCTGCTGATAGACTCCACCGACACCACTGAAATGTGACTCATGCCTTCTGTCATCAGCGCACCCCCAAGTCTCATGTTATTACGCCTGACGGCTGTATTAAGATGAGGCCAATCGTGATGCTGAAACAGTTCCACGAAATGCATATTCGTGTTGCCAGTCTGAGTGGCTATCTTTTCCAGGTCACCATCTATGTCATACTCCCCATCCCTATCAATACTATTACCATCCCCACCCACAATCACTACCTGATCCTCTTTAGTAAAATCCCTACATAACCCCCCTATGTTAACAGTCACCTGAGCCAATCCTGCATTAGGCTTCACAATGCTGGTGACCAGGTACTCACTCCCCAACACTTCCTGCAACTACTGGCCTACACCTCTACCATGAGAACTACCTAACAGCAGAATCTTCTTCTTTCTCTTAGACTTTGCAACTGTCCTAGCCACCGTAACTGCTGAGGTCTGCTGCATACTTCCTACATCTGCAGCTACTAGAGATTCCTCCCATTGCAAACACCAATAGTAAAACTATCTGAAAATCTCCTTCTCCTAGCAGATCTCTTGCCAACAGCCAGCTCCCATTCCCCAACCCTCTTCTTCCTCCTCATCCTATCTAGCTCCTCCTGTGCGTTTTTCAACAGCGCCTGAAGGGCACAGATCTTACACTCCTGCTCCTCTATCAACTTACTCTTGCTACATAACCTGCACTTCCAGGAGAGGATCTCACCAGAATGCCCACTGGCTTCCCCACTGCATTTCACCCCCCCCCCCCCCCCCCCAGTGAAAATACTTTCAAATACTTTGAACAAGTCTCACACCACAATCCACTACTCATGAACCTACAGCAAAGACCACACTTCTCATTCATGGTAAAATTTTACAGTTATTGAAACAAGAAAACAACTTTATCTAAGTTCCGCTACTACAATAAAAAGATGTTAAAAACTGACTACAATAATCACAAACTTGCTCTAAAAGGGAAGTAACTACTAATATTGACAGTATTAATCAACAACAAATGAGAATATAACAAAATACTAACACAGAAAGAAAATCAAATGTCTAATGACACAGTAACAAAACTGAAAGCAGTTCACAAAAATTTCTTCTGAAGTTATTTCACTGGAAAACACTAAGAACACCGGTTGAAGACTACTAAACTTCCTAAATAAACTACTATACACAAACAATTAATTAGTACTTAGCTTTCGATGCGCCGCTACAGCTGCAACTGGTCAGCACGGAATGTAAACACGGGTAAGAGGTTAAGTTGCTCGATACGAAACACTCACAAATATCAGGTCACAACACAAGGAAGGCAGAGGTGAATGAAGAAACCACTAATAAGTCACTTATATAGTAAATATTATCACAAAAACCGTTAAAATATATATCTGAAAGCTAAAAATAGATGAAAACTTAGAGAGCAATCTCACACACAGTCACGCACTTATGACGTCACACCAAAGAGTGTGTATTTAATTGTAACATTAAAATCATTGCAAAGACATAGATGGTTTCTTGATAATTACAAATGGCATAGCCCATCATCTGGGCAAAATAGGTTCAATGACATCCAAAGTCATCAGCCTTTTGAGCTCCTCCGTCAACTGATCATGTAGCAACAGCTGCATCAGTCTAGCCAAAAGCAAACAAAGATGTCCTGTTGATTTATGGGTAATATGGGCCTGCCAAGCCCAAGTGAAAAACTGGCCAAAAAGCTCTTGCAAAGTAGGGTACTTGGTCAGAAACAAGATTAACTAAATCAGCCACTGTGAACCAAAATGCTGTGAAAGCATCAAAGCCAAACAAGTTTTCCACAAAAGCACTATCTGTCATAAGTAAAGTTAATGAGTGGACCACTGATTTGTAAGCCATCTCTCCTGTAAATTATCCAAGAATGGAACTCTCTCATCCACTGTAACTTATAAGACAATGTGTTGCTGGAGACACTGGCACTACACCAAGAAACAGATACATGTGATAATTAATAAGAGACACTGCTTCACTCATATCTACACTCCTGGAAATGGAAAAAAGAACACATTGACACCGGTGTGTCAGACCCACCATACTTGCTCCGGACACTGCGAGAGGGCTGTACAAGCAATGATCACACGCACGGCACAGCGGACACACCAGGAACCGCGGTCTTGGCCGTCGAATGGCGCTAGCTGTGCAGCATTTGTGCACCGCCGCCGTCAGTGTCAGCCAGTTTGCCGT
This sequence comes from Schistocerca gregaria, assembly GCF_023897955.1. Lineage (NCBI taxonomy): Eukaryota > Metazoa > Arthropoda > Insecta > Orthoptera > Acrididae > Schistocerca > Schistocerca gregaria. Next base: position 358,981,335 of record NC_064922.1, read on the forward strand.
GGCATACGGAGCTCCATCGCAGTCTTTAACACTGGTAGCATGCCGCGACAGCGTGGACGTGAACCGTATGTGCAGTTGACGGACTTTGAGCGAGGGCGTATAGTGGGCATGCGGAAGGCCGGGTGGACGTACCGCCGAATTGCTCAACACGTGGGGTGTGAGGTCTCCACAGTACATCGATGTTGTCGCCAGTGGTCGGCGGAAGGTGCACGTGCCCGTCGACCTGGGACCGGACCGCAGCGACGCACGGATGCACGCCAAGACCGTAGGATCCTACGCAGTGCCATAGGGGACCGCACCGCCACTTCCCAGCAAATTAGGGACACTGTTGCTCCTGGGGTATCGGCGAGGACCATTCGCAACCGTCTCCATGAAGCTGGGCTACAGTCCCGCACACCGTTAGGCCGTCTTCCGCTCACGCCCCAACATCGTGCAGCCCGCCTCCAGTGGTGTCGCGACAGGCGTGAATGGAGGGACGAATGGAGACGTGTCGTCTTCAGCGATGAGAGTCACTTCTGCCTTGGTGCCAATGATGGTCGTATGCGTGTTTGGCGCCGTGTAGGTGAGCGCCACAATCAGGACTGCATACGACCGAGGCACACAGGGCCAACACCCGGCATCATGGTGTGGGGAGCGATCTCCTACACTGGCTGTACATCTCTGCTGATCGTCGAGGGGACACTGAATAGTGCACGGTACATCCAAACTGTCATCGAACCCATCGTTCTACCATTCCTAGACCGGCAAGGGAACTTGCTGTTCCAACAGGACAATGCACGTCCGCATGTATCCTGTGCCACCCAACGTCCTCTAGAAGGTGTAAGTCAACTACCCTGGCCAGCAAGATCTCCGGATCTGTCCCCCATTGAGCATGTTTGGGACTGGATGAAGCGTCGTCTCACGCGGTCTGCACGTCCAGCACGAAAGCTGGTCCAACTGAGGCGCCAGGTGGAAATGGCATGGCTAGCCGTTCCACAGGACTACATCCAGCATCTCTACGATCGTCTCCATGGGAGAATAGCAGCCTGCATTGCTGTGACAGGTGGCTATACACTGTACTAGTGCCGACATTGTGCATGCTCTGTTGCCTGTGTCTATGTGCCTGTGGTTCTGTCAGTGTGATCATGTGATGTATCTGACCCCAGGAATGTGTCAATAAAGTTTCCCCTTCCTGGGACAATGAATTCACGGTGTTCTTATTTCAATTTCCAGGAGTGTATTTCAAACTGAAGTGGCTTCCCTCTCAAACACACATTGATGAATAACTTGTTAAAAACCATTGCAAGGTTGTCACATGCAGGGCTGACAACATTAATGTTCATTGGTTGACGGGCCAATGGTGCTGCATGAGCAGACAACTCCTGACATACCACTGTATATTCCTTACTTCCAACAGCAAGAAATTGAAACAACCTGGTTGGTCATGTTGAACAAAAAACGCGGGGCATGACAAAAATGGTTTGCAGGAAACGGCATGCTAGGGATGTGTTTATGCCATGTGCCATTTACAGGGTGCCTGAAACCAAGTACCTGCTGTCATCCAAGTTGATAGGGGCCGCTTCCACCCTAAATCCAGTAGGGTGTGCACTGGATGAGAAACTTTAGAAAATTTAAATGATTGGACAACAGAAAGCTGTTCCATAGTGTTAATGGAAGACTACTTATATTGGGAGGTAACAAAACAGTACTTCTGACTGAGACCCTACAAGTCTGCAGCCCAAGCACGATTGATGAGGTTGTTTCCTGCACTGATAAAACTCTATCCTTGCTAATGTGATGACAGCAAGCAACAACGGGGAACAACGGGGAACAGGGTTCCTGAAGTGAGCCAACTTTCCTAACAAGTGATGCATGTGGGGTGAAATCTACGAGAGAAAAAGAGCCTTGATAGTATTAGCATCCATTGCCTTGAAGGTAGTAAAATGGTGCAATAAGAACTTCTTGTGTGGGTCCCACTCCTCTGAAGACTCATCATAGCCTTGAAAGAGAGGTGGATGGGACAGCAGTTGCTGTGGCTTTGTAAGTAGTCCAGTCAGTATCCTGTGCAATATGTCACGTGTTCCTGCTGTTGCAATTAAACAATTACAATCACTGCTTGCTTTGAGGCTGCTGCTGCAGCAAACTTTGAAAGGATGCACTGATCACCATTGTCAACTTGCCAAGAAACCCATATTAAAGTACAATCACCATGACCACCACAGATGTAGTAAATACCCAAATAAAAACAAGCACAAATTTATAAATGTTTTAATGTGAATACAATTCGTTTACTCCACACAAGTTCAGAGCACAAAGCCAGACCAAGTCATGATAGAAGTCAGAAGAAGATGAATGGTAACATGGTGGGTTGCCACAGTTTTAATGTACTCACACTGATAACCATATGAATTACATTTAGGTTATATATTTATATTTTATACTTTAAAAACTTCGCTATGCCTCATCTTACACTACTTATCTATCATTTTTATCTGTTGATTCATACAAAGCATTTATATAACTTCAGTAATTTGAGAAACAACTATTACTAAGGGTTATGAACTTGTTTAATGTGAACATTACTACTAAACAGAATTTAGGTCCCTGATTCCAAATATTGCAATAAATTGTAGAAGGAGTGGCTAATAAGATAATCTTTCCAGAATGCAATTTCCACTCTACAGCAGGATGTGCACTGATATGAAACTTACTGGCAGATTAAAACTATTTGCTGGCTCGAGACTTGCACTTGGGACCTCTGCCTTTCACAGACAATTACTCTGGACTCAGCTACCCAACCATGGCACACAACCCATCCTCACAGTTGCTTTCACCAGTAATTTGTCTCCTGCCTTCCAATCTTCACAGAAGCTCTCCTGTGAAACTTGGAAGACTAGCACTCCTGGGAGACAGGATGTTGTGGAAACATGGCTTAGCCACAGTCTGGGGGATGTTTCCAGAATGAAATTTTCACTTGGCAGTTGAGTATGCACTGATATGAAATTTCCTGGCAGATTGAAACTGTGTACTAGGCCGAGACTTGAAATTTGTACCTTTGCCTTTAACAGGCAAGAGCTCTACTGACATCCCCCAGGCTGCGACTAGGTCATGTATCTACAATACCCTTTCTTCACAGGAGAACTTCTGTGAAGTTTGGCAGGTAGGAGACAAGGTACTGGCATTATTAAAGCTGTGAGGACAGGTCATGAGTTATGCTTGGGTGGCTCAGTTGGCAGAGCACTTGTCCGTGAAAGGCAAAGGTCAGATGCTCAAGTCAGTTAGAGGCTTTTTTATCAGAATATGAAATTCTATTCTGTACCAACATAAGAAAGTGTAATTCATGTGGAAATAAGTGTTACTTCTAGTATTGTGGTTGTGAATTTCAAAGTTCATCTTAAATTCATTGTTACTGTTAACCACAAATACAATTAGGGAGTACCTGTCTTGGAATGTGAGTTTAAGAACAAAATCCCTTAAGAGGGTACAGAACTCAGGATTTTGGTTAACTATTTTAAATTTCCTTAAATTCACATTTTGACCAGGAAAATTCCAGGACAGAATAACAGCAATATTGAAATGATAGATTGTTACTCACCACATAGAAGAGACACTGTCACAGACAGGCAAAACATTGAAGAAATACAGAAATAAAGCTTTCCAACAAAGTACTTCCTGAGAAGAAGAATTGATCCACATTCACACAAAAATAACTCACACAAACGTGGCTACTGCCTCTGGGCTAGAACATGACTGCACAGTCAGGTCTTAGTGCCTGAAGATAGCAGCCATATGTGTGTGAGTTGTTGTGTGAATGTGTGAGAGTACTACTTCCAAGAAAGGTCTTCATACTTTTTAATTAACATTTCTTTGCCTGTGCCATCAATCTGATGGCAAACATCATACTTAGGTTATAGCAGGTGGGAAAGTTCAGTCATCGACAAACACACGTGAAGGAATGCAACTTTGCTAGCTTTTGGATGAATCCTTTCTCAAACTCTAGTACACTAGTACACATTCTTGCACATGCCCCCCCCCTCCCCCTCCCCCTCCCCCCTTGACATTCACCCACACATACGCACACACCTACAGCTATAGTGTGCTAACTGAATACACTATATTAGGAATGGAAATCGGGAGGTAGAGTGGGGTTAGGGGCTGTGGAAGGTGGGGTGGTGAGGGGAGAAAGGAGGTGGGAGCAGGAGGTGCGTGAGATAGGAAAGTGGGAGGGAGAGGTGGTAGGAAAAGATAAGGGTGCAACAAATGGGTACTGGAAATTGTGAGTTTATGCAGTGCACAATGATGATGACATGGAGAAATGGACTTCGAGGAGATGATGGAACAGAGGAAGGGGAGACTGTTGAAAAGAGCATGCTGGTGCTGTTTCTTGGTGCAGACTGAGGCCAGGAGGATGGCAGGAATGAAGAATGTGTTGTAGGAATAACTCTCATGAATGTTGCTCAGAAAGCTGGCACTGGTGGAAGGAAATGGACAGCACAGGTTGTGGAGCAGCCACTACAATCCAACATGTTGTGTTCAGCAGCATGTTTGACTCTGTTGGACCTTGCCTCTTTCTCCCAAACCAACACAATCGCAATGACAGTCTACCTGAGAATTGCTGTACCACCATTATGCATTCAGCTGTCACAGTGCAATTGTACAGGTGTGTGTGTGAGTGAGTGGTTGGGGGGGGGGGGGGGGGGGGCATATATAGTTACGTGTACACCATCTGAAAAAATGACTCATCCAAAAGGAAGTGAAGTTTATGTGTGACTGTCAACAACTCAGAGCTTAACTATTTGATGAACAGTTTCATTTACTCCTACATTATTTACATTCTGCCAGAACTCTCAATACTATTTTCAAATGATACTTAACATATAATAGTGGTACATCCCTAGCAACAGTCTGTTGCTTATAATTCACTGAGTGAATAAAAACAGTTATTTACTAGGAAAGCTTTCCAACAATAGAAAGTGAATAATGGAATATTAACAAATGTGAAAAGGATAGATTTCTACTCACCATAAAAACATGATGGGCTGCGAACAGGCACAACAAAAAGACTGAGCTTTTGGTCAAAGCTTTTTTTTTTCAGAAAAGAAAGGAGATCACACACACATCAATACAAGCAGGCACATCTCATCCACATGACCACTATTTCCAGCCACTCTGGACAGACTGCAATTGTTGCAATGAATGAAAGCAGTAACAATGGGGCAGGGAAAGGAGATGGATAGCAGGCTACAGATTGAAAAGGGGGGGGGGGGGGGGGAGGAGAGCACTGTCTAGTGGAATAAGTAGGGAAACGAAAATGGTAGGACAAAACTGCCAGGAACAGCTTCAGGAGGCTGTGTAAGAACAGGGTGGGGAGTGGAAAAGGAGAGGAGCAGATAAGGGAAGAGATTGCTGGGTTCTTTGGCAGAGGGCAGTGCAAAGCACTGACAAACGATGTGATTCAGTTGTTCCAGTTCAGTGTGGTCCTTTGTGATGACAGGGGCGCTCTTTATAGCTGGTTTTGTGGGTGGTGGGAAGATTGCAGGTGTATGGGGATATGGCATAGGAAATCTGTTTGCGGATTAGGTCTGAGGAATAATGCCTGTCTGTGAAGGCCATTGTTTAGGGAGTCCTTGTCACTACAGATATATCCTTCCTTGGATGACCACACTTTATGGCAGGGATTTATTCGTGTGGAAGAGATGGCAGCTGTTGAAATGCAAATACTGTTGGTCGCTGGTGGGTTTAATGTAGACAGAAGTGTTGATGGAACCATCTAAGAAGTGGAGGTCAATGTCCAAGATGATGGTATGCTGAGTTGAGGTGGTGCCAGTTGAAGTGGATGGGAGAGAAGGTGTCGAGGTCATGAAGGAATGAGGATACATTGTCTTGGGTCTAAGTCCCAATCATGAAGATATTCATGGCTGTGCCATGGATTTGTTTGGGAAAGGTGATGTTCAATACTGGCACAACCACAGACATGAGGGATGTTGTGCAGGGAGGTAGTGACAACAGTGACTAGTAGAAATTCAGGTAGTAAATGGGTGGGTATGGTGGGGAGTCGATGAGAGAAGTGGTTGGTATCTTTGATGTAGCGTGATGTAATCACATTGCTGGGTATAAATCAAAGTAAATGTCTGTATGAAATATTAATTTTGTCAATGGTAGCTGAAATAAATGTTCATGAAATCTGGTGCATAAAACTCAATTTGTTCAAAATAATAAATGTTGACAAGAACTTATCTTCATTTCAATGCTTTACTGCAGTTGATGTTTTCTGTAAGTTTCTTAAGTGAAAGCGAGCCTGAGAACACCATGGTTCTTAAAAAACATGAAAAGTCTGTTGTTGTTGTAGGTGAACAATTTATTATGTCACAGAGTGCTGCTCCAGCTCTTACAATGTACTGCAGCTCAGACACCATTTCTCACGTGTTTTATATACCCTTGCTAACAACTGATGAATTGTTGTGTACAAGAAATTTACTAATTACAATTACAGAAGTTGTTGATGATAATAAAAAGCATTATCATTCACTGCCTATAATCGAAATGCATGAAATGTGATACAAAGACGATTACATACTCTAGTTTTCATGGTAAAACAATCAGGGAGCAGAAACGAGAAGAGCAGATAAGGGCAAAAGAGTGGTGGGTGTGCCGGCAGAGAGCAGTGAACAATTAGGATGAGGGTAGGCAAATTTTGAAGAGATGACAGGAGAGAGGGGGCAGAAACTGTTGGGTGGAGGATGTGGGGACAGTATGTTCCTGTAAGTTGAGGCTGGGGTGACTTCAAGAGCGAAGAATGTTTTGTAAGGATAACTCCTACCTCCACAGTTTAAAAAAGCTGGTAGTGGAGCAGAGGATCCAGATGGCCTGGGTTGAGAAGAAGCCATTGAAATCAAGCACAATATTTCAGCTGCACGTCATACCACTGGGTAGTCTGCTTTGCTCTTGGGCACAGTTTGGCAGTCACCATTCATCCTGATGGACAGCTGGTTGATACTCACACCCATATAAAAAGCCATGCAGTGACTGCAGTAGAACTGGTATATGACGTGGCAGCTTTCACAGATGGCTTGGGCTCTGATGGGATGGAATAAGACTATGACAGGAATGGAATAGGAGTTGCTGGGTGGGTGGGTTGAGCAGGTCTTGAACCTGGGCCTTCCACAATAGTATGGTCACTATGGCAATGGGTTGGGATTGGGAGTGGCATAGGGATGGACTAGGATGTTGTGGAGGTTGGATGGGTGATGTAACAACTCTTTAGGAGAGATGGGAAGGTTCTTGGGTACAGTGCCCCTAATTGCAGGGCATCAAAGCTGTGATGAAGTATGTGGTTCAGTTGTTCCAGTCTTGGTTGGTACTGGATGATGAAAGAGTTGCTCCTTTGTAGCTGGTGGGAGGATTGGGCATATGTGGGGAAATGACATCAGAAATCTGTTGTTGGCTAGGTCTGGAGGATAGTGTCTGTCTGAGAAAGCCTTTGTGAGACCTTCAGCATACTGGTCAAGGGAACTCTTGTCACTGCGGATATGTCATCCACTGGTAACCAGGCTGTGTGGGAGGGATTTTTTTGTGTGAAAGGGATGACAGCTGACAAAGTACAAGTACTAATATCATTGAGGGAAGTGGCAACAAAATGACTATTCACACTGCTGTGTAGAATGTGCGAGACTGTGATACACCATCAGGTTTTTGGAAAAACATTATGCACACAATTCTGAAAATTGCAAGAGCTGACAAGTGTAAGAATTATCACAGAATGAGCTCATGCAACCCAGTTACTGTGAAGAATAATACTCAGAAGAAGGAAAACAAGATTGAAGGTCTGTTAGATGATAATTAGCTTGGCTTTAGGAAAGGTATTTCTGACATTGTGACCCAAAACGGAAGCCAGACTGAAAAAAATGAAGACATTTTCATAGTATGTGTCAACCTGGAAAAAGTATTCGACAATGTAAAATGGTGCAAGAAGTTTGAAAATGTGAGAAAAATAGGGGAAAGCTTCAGGGAAAGGTGAATACTACAAGAATCAAGAGGAAACAATAAGAGTTGAAGACCAAGAATGAAGTGCTAAGATTAAAAAGTGTGTAAAGCAGAGATGAAGTCTTTCGCCACTACTGTTCAATCTGTACATCAAAGAAGCAATGGCATTAATAAAAGAGAGGTTCAAGAGTGAGATTAAAATTCAAAGTGAAAGGACATCAATGATAAGATTTGCTGATGGGTATCATTAAGTAGACAAAGTTAAGGAATTCTTTACCTAGGCAGCAAAATAACCCCTGATGGACAGAGCAAGGAGGTCATAAAAAGCAAGCAGTGTCAAAGGGGACATTCCTGGTCAAGAGAAGTCTGCCAGTATCAAACATATGCCATAATTTGAGGAAAAAATTTCTGAGAATGTACATTTGAAGTATAGCATTGTATGATAATGAAGCATGAACTGTGGGAAAACTGGAAAGAGAAGTGAAGCATTTGTTTTGGTGCTACAGAAGAATGATGAAAATTAGTTGGACTGATAAGGTAAGGAATGAGGTGGTTCTCCACTAAATTGGTAAGGAAAGAGATGCATGGAAAACAGTGACAAGAAGAGACAGGATGACAGGACATCTGGTAACACATCAGGGAACAATTTACAATGTACTAGAGGGAGCTGTAGAGGATAAAAACTGTAGGAGAAGACAAAGATTGGAAGAGAAGGAGGAGGAGATTAGTGTTTAATGTCCCGTCGACAAAGAGGGCATTAGAGATGAAGCACAAGCTTGGATTAGGGAAGGATTGGGAAGGAAATTGGCCGTGTCCTTTTAAAGAACCATCCCGGCATTTGCCTGAAGCAAATTAGGGAAATAATGGAAAACCTAAATCAGGATGGCCGGCCGCAGGATTGAACTGTCGTCCTCCTGAATGCAAGTCCAGTGTGCTAAACACTGCACCACCTCAGTCGGTAAAGATTGGAAGGCATCCAGTAAATAATTCAGAAATTAGGTTACAAGTGCTACTCGGAGATGAAAAGGTTAGCATGGAAAAGGAAGTTTAGCACTAATAGCTGACCTACATGATCTGAGAGGTGACCGTTTATGATGTCTGCTGTGATGGTGTGGTCATAATTTGTTATAACATGATATATTGAGCTGCTATGTGATGCATGTTACATTTTTAAATCTTGTGCACATATTTTGGATCTCTTAGAGTTTGAGTCTTGGTCTGGCACACAGTTTTAATCTGCCAGGAAGTTTCAAAGTAGTCTTTGTTGTCGACGCTGTTGTCACCCTGTGATTCACAAAAGACATTGTCAGAAATTTCGCACCTGGTTTTACTGCTAAGTTTGGGTCTTGACTGTCTGAAAATGGACTTATTAGACCTGTTCTTGCTATTGGTAGTTACTGTTTTTAGCATACCGGTATTTTTGTTTTGCATGATGACACTGTTTGTTATTTCTTTTTTGTTCACTGTAGCCAACGGTGGATTGTGAGGCAGTCTTAATTTTAAATCACTACTACTGACCACAAAATGGTTGAGGTTTTCTCTTTTTTTCCTGAGATTGAATGTGGCTATGTTGTACCTCATTTTCAATATCCTTTTTCTTCCCATGTGGTTCAACACTGCTCGTTACACAGTCACAGGTTATAACTGAAAGAACTTCAGACATTTCAGAAAAACACATTTTACTAAACCTGTCTTTCCTTTTATTCACATGATTTTTTTCAGTTTGATATGAGGCTGGGAATTTCATTTTGTGTTATTCTGTGCTGTTGCAACATGTAATCTTCCAGCATATACATTTGTGGGCTTGTTTCCTGAACTGCTCAAACTTGGAATATATCACTACACTTGTTGGTCTGAAGCCTTTTTCAAAAATTGTCTTATGTTTGCTAATTCCAAAAAAAGATTCACTTTGAATATAGCTTTTTGTGGATCTATTGTCTTGACCTTATTATAAACAATAGACAAAATTACCTTTTACATCAACAGGTCTCACATTACTTGTTCTGTATTTTGTGTGACTGTACTGACTTACTAGATTTTACACCATATCAAACCATTTGTCAGAATCTTGCACTGGGAAACGTTAATCATCTTACCATTAATATTTCTGTTGCATCATTCCACAACTGAAGCTTCCAATTCAGAGTAATGATTAATGTGGGGTATTGAGTCATCTTATGTTTTCACCTTAGCTTCTTGAAACCTAAGACCTAAGTCAGTTTGTACGTGATTCAGAATCCTACTGCAATAATTATTCTGCCTATTTTTATAAGTGCATATGCAACCTCAATACCAGTTTTAGTCTTGAGAGTAGTGAGCCAAGCATATTTGGAGTAAATTTCAATTACCATTAATAAATATTTACTGCTTGAGTTGTATTTGGAATATGCAATCAGATCAACTATATCAGCCTTAACAAGATAGTCCATTCCTTCCACAATAACTATTCTCCTTGTAAAAAAGTTGCATGCTGAACAATGCAGCTCTTCTGTTATTTCAGCTTACATGTTGAATACAAGAAGTCCTTAATGCACTCATTTTCTCCAAACCCTGCACCAACATACTGAGTCGTCTTTGGCGATATAACTGCACATAAGCCATCTGGTGCCATTTCTGATGACACACTACCTGGGCCAATACTGTGATGGTTGCGATTTTCTATTAACCATTTTGCTGGTGTTATATGCAGCCCATAATAGGGCACTGTTGCAGAATACTGCCAGAAGAAGCTACACTACACTGAGAAAAAAAAAGAAACACTCTCCCTTCATAAACATGAGAGAGGTTTCCACGTCCTTGAGCAAGATGTCTGCCGTCTATGTTCTGTAATGCAAACTCAACTGAGATGAGAGTCTAGCTGCAACAAATTTGCAATTCCAGATGTGTCCATGAATGAGAAGTTGTGATAAAAGTGTTATCATCAGCATATCTTACTATCACAGGGGCTTGAGAAGGAAAACCATACCCTGGATGCTTATTACACAATCTCTACTGCTGCTAATATAACTAACGAAATATGGCTTGAGGTGGAGGGGTACTTTCATATATACAGTGTTTCTTACAGCATTAAATCTTAAATATATGAGTACATCATGTTACCCAGTTGGTTGCAGATGTCATTTCTACAAGAGAATCATGAATAACCAATCAGTATGCTCTAATATTCCTTGGAAATGAAGTTTTTGTTTGCATTTCAGTTCTCCTGCCAATAGCAGACACTTTCAGTGTTTCTTCATCTTGATGCAAGCAATCGATGAAACATATGGGGCACTCCTAGAACTCTGTGGAACTCATGAGTTAATTTTTACTTAGTCCTCTTTCTTCATAAAATAGTGACTGAAAATTGCAGTATTTTCATACTTTTGTGCAGTAGACTGTATCCTTTGTGGTAAAATCGATCGAACAGTTCTCTTCAGAAAATTTAGACAAATTCAGATATACCTTCAGTTACTGCATATAATATGCTGCTAACGATTGGAAAATGAAATCCTATTTGACTGAAAATCTAAATTTATATACCTTGTTGTTTTGAGAGCTGTATTGACTTTAATTTGCTACATCAGTTACTAATTTCTGCTGCAACCCATTCAATTAAATCCCAATAATGTAATGTCAGACTCAGTCTTTGATCATTTTTTGAGATATTCCATAGTGATATTTATTATTTCACAGCCACTGATATTTCTGCACTTCCCAGCACCTTTTTAGAGCACAAATACAGTTATGTCTTGTTTGCAGCAAATCAGTTTATAAATGAATTCTGTGCTCTTTTTGAAGAAATATTGCCCAAGAAATGGGCCGGAAACAGTGCTTCCAATTCTGTAAGTAAGCCTTGAATTACAAAAGGAATAAAACAGTCATGTAAAACCAAAAGGGAAACTTATGCGGCAATGAGATTCTGTAAAGATGTAGAAAAATGGGAAGACTATAGATTATTCTGTAAAATTTTGAAGAAACTAATACGGAAATCAAAAGCCCTTTATTATGAGAAGAAAATAGATAAATGTAATAATAAAATAAAAACAATTTTGAGCATTGTAAAAAAAGAAACAGGAAAAGATACAACAAGCAAAGAAGATGTAAATAAAATCAGATATGAAAGTACCCTAGTAGATAACCCCAAAACGGTGGCTGAGATTTTTAATAAACACTTCCTATCAGTAACTCAACAGATTGGTTGCAAGCCCAATGTAGAAGAAATTCAAAAAATCATCATGTCACTAAAAAGTACGAACTCTGCAGGGGTTGATAATATATCTAGTAATTTACTGAAATATTCTTGTGTGTGGATAAGGGACATTCCCTGTCATATTTTCAACGCTTCCCTTCAGATAGGTGTTGTTCCCAGTAGACTTAAGTATGCCATTGTGAAGCCCCTGTACAAAAAGGGCGATAAAGCTGAACTAACTAACTATCGACCTATCTCTTTGCTGACAGCTTTCTCCAAAATTCTAGAAAAGCTAATACATGTAAGAATTACTGATCATCTAATGAAAAATGGAGTTCTCAGCAAGAGCCAATTTGGCTTTCAAAAGGGCCGTTCAACAGAAGACGCAGTCTACACACTTGCAAATGAAGTCCTAGAAACCCTTAATGAAAAAATGCTAGCACTTGGTGTCTTCTGTGATTTATCTAAAGTGTTTGACTGTGTTCATCACCAGATTCTCTTGCAAAAAGCAAAATTAGTAGGAATAAGTGGTGTTGCAGGCAATTGGCTACAGTCGTACCTCCAAGACAGAAAACAAAAAGTTGTCTTGAATAGCTCGGGTGGAGTATGTGACACTTCCTCAGATTCTGAATGGAGTGTCATTACATGTGGAGTGCGTCAGGGCTCAATTCTTGGGGCACTATTATTCCTGATTTTTATAAATGATCTACTATCATGTACAAGCCTGCCGTGTAAATTTACATTATTTGCTGATGATACCACAATTTTTACGAGCAGTAGAACAGACAACAATCTTGAGGAACTCATTAATCACATGCTCTCAGATGTGGTTAATTGGTTCAAGGTGAACGGTCTCTCATTAAATTCCAGTAAGGCCAGCTTTATTCAATTCTGTACAAAAACAGAAAAAGAGAGAGTGTGACATGTGGTAATCAACCAATAGTAAGAATGGAAACAACAAAATTTCTTGGAGTGCACACTGACAAGAAAATGAAATGGTCTTCACATATTATTGATCTCTGTATGAGGCTTAGCTCTGCTACCTATGCTTTATGGGTAGTCACTACATGTGTTGAACCTAACACTGCAAAAGTAGCCTACTATGGCTATTTTCATTCTCTCATTGAGTACGGAATTATTTTTTGGGGCAACCAGCCATTAGCAAGGAAAGTGTTCATTGCACAGAAGCGAGCTTAAAGAATTATATGTGGATTGTGCCCAAAAGACTCATGTAGTAATAGTTTCTGTAAACTTAAAATATACACAACTACATGCCAATATATTTTTTCCCTCATGTCTTTTGTTTGTAAAAATATAGAGATATTTCAACGAAACAGTAATTATCATGAGCTTAACACACGGAGGAAGAATGACATACACAGCGAGCTCAGAAATTTGAGCTTGGCACAAAAGGGTGTCCACTATACTGGAGCAAAACTCTTCAATGCTCTTCCTCCCGAAATAAAGACAGAGATTCATAACAAGAGTAAGTTTAAGAAAGCACTAAAAATATTTCTGCTAGAAAAAGCTTTTTACAGTCTAGATGAATTTTTAACTAATATTTTAATATTATATTATACAAGTTGACATAATGCCACTAAGAATGTTATTTAACCTGAGCTCTGTATCTGCGTGTGCTCTGTATCTGTTTTCTGTAGTGTTTTAATGATTCTAAGAAAATATGTATTTTCTTTTTCTGCATTGCTGTCCAAAGAATTTACTGTATACATTTTTATATAATTATGCACTCAAATTTCTGTATATGCTATAAGATTGTCAGATTATATTTGTAAAAAACTGACTCGTTCCACGTCCTTGTGTATCCAACACAGTTGGACCTATGGAACATGAAATAAATCAAGTCAAATCAGTTCAACTTCACCATGAGTGATTAAAATAATTCTCCTATAATCTTCTGCAAACCAAGTGTACTGACAAGGTGAGTGGAATTAACAAATTCTTTTAGTTCATTTCTTGTGCCCCACAATGTGACTGCATCTTTTGGTATAATACATGCCCATACTTTCATTACTATTGCAGTTCCCAGACTGCATGATGAATAATTTGGTTATTTAAATGATACAGAATTTCTGGAAATGAGTGATAAGCAAAATTTTTATTTAAGTCAATGACACCAGCCTTCTGCACTCCTGATGCATCAGGAAGTCTTCCTTTAATATACAGATGACTCTTGCAAGGGAGTAGTGTTTTATATCACAACATATATGGAAGCATTGAGAGCAAAAACTGTTTGACCAAATGGTATATATTTATGACATTCAAAGTAAGTAACAGACACGTCAATAAGAGTTTTTTATCTCATGTTCAGTATGTAACTAATCTTCTTCATCTTCTTCTTCTTATTCAATCAACACAACACCTAACTGGAGCGCACAGAGAATAATGTTAGTATCTGTGGCACTGTGCATTCTCGCGATTATAAACACATCAAAAAAAGTTTTGCATCACCTCAATTCTGAAAGTTCCAGAACCTGTACAGAAAATTGGAATAGAGATCAACATAAACATCATTTCTGCCCTTTTTATTGCTCATGAAAACCACACATTGCGTCTTGTACAACCATGTAGAGAGACCTTCAGAGGTGGTGGTCCATATTGCTCTACACACTGGTACCTCTAATACCCATGAACATGTCCTCTTGCATTGATGCGTGTCTGTGTTCACCAAGGCATACTATGCACAAGTTCATCAAGACAATGTTGGTGCAGATTGTCCCACTCCTTGATGGCAATTTGGAGTAGATCCCTCAGAGTGGCCACATTGTCCATAAACAGCCACTTTCAATCCATCCCATGCATGTTCGGTAGGATTCATATCTGGAGAACATGATAGCCACACTAGTTGAGTGAGGTCATTATCCTGAAGGAAGTCATTCACAAGATGTGCATGATGGGAGTGCAAATTGTCATCCATGAAGATGAATGCCTCGCCAATACGCTGCGGATATGGTCGTACTATCGGTCGGAGGATGGCATTCATGCATTGTACAGCTGTTACAAAACCTTCTATGACCACCAACGTGGTACATCAGCCCCACATAATGCCACTCCAAAACAGCAGTGCACCTCCACCTTGCTGGACAGTGTGTCTAAGGCATTCAGCCTGACCGGGTTGCCTCCAAACACGTCTCCAATGGTTGTGTGGTTGAAAGCATATGCGACACTCATCTGTGAAGAGAACAAGATGCCAATACTGTGCGGTCCATTTGGCATGTTGCTGGGGCGATGGCTGCATGGTGTTGTGGCTGCAAAGATGGACCTTGCCATGGACGTCGGGAGTGAAGTTGCGCATCATGCAGCCTATTGCACACAGTTTGAGTCATAACATGATGTTCTGTGGCTGCTCGAAAAGCATTATTCAACTTGGTGTCGTGCTGTCAGGGTTCCTCTGAGCCATAATCCCTAGGTAGTGGTCATCCACTGCAGTAGCAGCCCTTGGGTGGCCTAAGCGAGGTATGTCATCAACAGTTCATGTCTCTCTGTATATCCTCTATGTCCGAACAACATCACTTTGTTTCATTCCGAGGTGCCTGGGCACTTCCCTTGTTGAGAGCCCTTCCTGGCACAAAGTAACAATGCAGACACAATCAAACAGGCATGGCTGAACTACACATAACATGAGCCGTGTACCTCCTTCCTGGTGGAATGATGGATCCCCTCCATCTAATAGGTGCTGCTCATGCATGGTTGTTTATGTCTCTAGGCGGGTTTAGTGACATCTTTGAACAGTCAAAGGGACTGTGTCTGTGATGCAATATCCACAGCCAACATCTATCTTCAGGAGTTCTGGGAACTGGGGTGATGTAAAACTGTTTTTGATGTGTATAGTATTTGTTGATTGTGAGGAGTTAACATATTGTTCACTTTCTTTTTCTTCCTCTTCTTGTTTTTATTCGCCTTTTTCTTTTCAGACAAAACATGCTGCCTGTATATGATGCCCATTACATTTTCATAAGTGTAACTGAGTAGTTTTCAGTATCAAAATCCACAATATTTCTGTCTTGGTCTCTATATGATACACTTTAGTCTGAAACATATCTAACTACAATTGCCATGTAAATGGGTGAACTTGGTAACTTCACGATCTTATATCCAAAAAGTACTACAGACCAGAATTGGTATAATGTGTGTGTAAGAGCAGCATTTTGGAATGAACCTCCAGAAATGTTACAGTCAACACACAGAATGCTGATATTCTGAACATTTACTGGACATTTCGCTGTCTTTAAGCTTTCTTTTGGAATTACACATTTCTCTCGAAACCTAAGACTTACCCTATATTAGTATCCACATTAAAATCAACATATATGTTACTCCTTATTCTGGAATTTTAGTGTGACTGATATTCAGTTTTAAGTTGGTTTTCTTCTTTTTCTCTGGAACGGAGAAGTCATTCTTGACGTTATATGACTCTACATCCCTCGATAAGCAGAAGTAATGTAACAGAGTTCGTATGTCCACATTTTAAAGTAACTCTGTCCAGAATTTGATGTTTGCCAATCTGATTACAAAAGCAGAAGTTACTTTTATTGTAGGTGGGTAGGACAACATGTCATCAAGGCTGTTTTGACTATACTTCAGAAATTTTGCTGGGAAGCCTTTATACAACCACCATACAGTCCCAATGCCTCCCCATGCATTTCCCATATTTTTTGAGCCCTGAAGAAAGACATTAGTGGCCATCAGTTTGCTTCACATGAAGAGGTACATGCCTCGGTACAATCTGGGTTCTTTAGCCAGTCACAAACATCTCTCCTTGAAGGCACTGGCTGCCTTGTCTCATAGTGAGATAAATGTATGAACAGGTGGTGATTACTTTTGAAATGATAAAACCTTACTTACTTTCTTTACATCTATCTTGATTTCATTTCACAGCCACTTATAATATTTGGTGCAAAACTGTGGATAAATAATTTAGGGAAGGCAATTTTATATGTAGAATGAGATAAATTTAGTATGGGGTTAAATGCAGCAGGTATTAATGATATTTTACCTGATAAGCTAAACATTACGCTGTGTTAAATGGCATCCATTCTGATACTGTCAGTATTGGCAAAGGACATAATAATTTATCCAAGAGTTCAAAAAAAAAAGAGGTGACCACACTTCTGACTTTTAGGTGATTCAAATGTCTTCTATTATTATTGTGTAGTTTTGGAAATACCTCACTTTTTCCTGAGGAGGTGATGAGTTGCTGAAGCTGTCAAAGTAATACATTATATTACCTTTTTTCTTGTAAAGTACTCAATATGATTAAGGCTTCACTTTCTATCTGGAGGTTAACATCACACTATCATATCTTTTAGACTTTTTGGTGAAAGTACCTCTCATTAAAACACTCCAAAAATGAAGTCTTTTAGCACAATCTTCTAAGTCAGTATTATTACTCTTGTTGGAAGGCTGCTTAAGGAAAACTTTTTTGTCAAATGCAGACCAAACCTGGTTTCCCTCTAAGGTTTTAAATACCGCTCTTTCCCTTCATGGATTATCACTCCTTCCATTGTATGATTATGTCTTTGCATCTCAGCTAGCTGTTTGTGAGCAGATTTGCATTATTAGCAGCTTTAGCAATACCAACCACACATCCAGCTTATCCTCTAAATGCTGATACAGCAACAAGTATTGGGATGAGAGGGAATATTCCACCAGTTTTGGGGGGAGGGAATATTCCACCAGTTTTGGGGGTGGGTAATTATAAACTCACTTCATTTATCAGCAATTTTCAGAACTACTACGAGATTCCTGTCCAGCTTCATACATCTAAGGCTACATGCTTTGAACTGTTTTGATTATTTTGTTCATTACTTTCCCTAAAATCTTCTTCTTTTCCTTCTTCTTGATACTCATACCTCTTATAACTTTAGCTTTCACTGCTCTATTTACTGCTAAAGCAGATAATTTTTCACTGCATTTGGTATCTTCTTCTTTCACTCTTCACCGTGTTGTTTGAGCCACAATCCCATCTGCTTAATGTCTGTTGGGCGAGTTGTTAGTGACACATTAAGGAGAGATCCTCTTTGTTTCTTCTCCTTACTCACTACTGAGATTCTACCTTCCAACTGATGTACTGGAATCCAGACAGTACTCTTACGTATTAGTTTGTGGCGCATCTGGCTTGGAGCACCCTACCTTTAACTCTGACCTCTTTGAGCTGCTGTTGTCCGATGTTCTCTCAGCATGCAACTAGTGTACTGCCATGTTTGTTCTTGCTTGCTTCATTGTCTGATAAATGCATTTATGATATTTAAATGGTGTTATTACCGACCTACCATACGTGATAACCACAGTGGTGACCCCGACATCGTCGTCGTATGATCATGAGTTATTTTGTGCTTCTCTTCATCATTAACGGACTTCGTGTGCCAGCCCACACTGTCTGGAACAATGGATCTACCGGTGTCTTTCAATGCTATTGCCGCACATCCTATTAACTTGCCTGTGACCATGAGTGGTCAAGTGTACTTAATGCGCGTTTGCTTAAAAGTGAACAATTATCTACGCCCGGTCACGCCAGCAGCCACTTAACCTCAACTGGACCAACATGGCCACCGTCAACTGTGACAGCTCAACAACAGCCACAACAAGGACAGTGTACACAGCCTAATGACAGCGTGGACAATCATCCAGTTAAAGACATTGTGGTTTATCCTTCATCTATGCAGTTACCTTCAGGTTGGTTGTTTGACGTGCAGACAAAGATCCAGAAATGTGATTCGAACATTTCTATGCACAGGGCAGCAAATTCTTATATGCCTAGTGTCACAGCACCCCCTCCCCTGCACGTCATCACAGTGATGCCAATCAGCCATTCCACCCGTGGCAGTTACCGGGTCAGTCCCCCATGGCTGTGCTGCGGCTGCCCTCCGGCCATTGTAATAATGGCACCAGCCATTAGGCCAGCACCATGTTCTCCGCAGGGCATGCAGTTTGGACACACCATGTTGACTTTTGCACATGCACACTCTTATCTTGTGCTGCAAGTACCTGCCCCCCCACGCAGACCTTGAGCGATGCACCATTCGCCGCTACTGCATTCCCGGTGTCAGAGGCATCCTGCCCTGCTCGCATGGATCTCCATTTGCAGGTGCTGTCTCAACATGTGTTACCTGACTGGTTTCCCAGCTATCTGCTTTGCAAAAAGATAACCCAAAGACTTGGTTTGCTTTAGTGGATAACCTACTGGACATCCACAGTGTTTCGAATGATGACACTCATTTTGTCTGCCTGGTGAGCCACCTCCACACTCAAACAGACCTCATCAACGACTTGCTTCTCTCACCACCTGCCTGACCTAAATATTTGGCAGCAAGAGCACTGTTTATTAAGCGCCTATCTCACCCTACAGCAGAGGCTATTCACCACATTATTCATGATGAGCACCTCGAGGACCACTCCATTCACAGCTTTGGCAACGCCCATGTACATTAATCGATGCCGCACTTTGGACATTGTGGATGATCAAGATGCCTTCAGATCTGCAACTTTATCTGCTGTCTCACATCGCCGACCCACTAGAGGTTCATTTACGTGTGGCAGATCAGGCTTATGCTATCATTCGTCACTGTACTGCTTGTCACGAACAACATCTCCTTCACCCTTGGTTGTCATACTTGCCGCTTTGGTTCTGCACCTCAGCTGCTAGTCAGGTGCTGCCACTTAGCGGTCAACAGGTGCTACTGCCAGCGGGCTCCCGACAGCCACCAAACTCCCCCAAGCAGCAACCCGATCAGCTACCAGCCCTGTTGCAGTCAGCTGCAGCTCCCTTCTGAATTGCACTGCCCCGCAAACCGACCTACCCACTGTGCCAGTTCCACACTACTTACGGGGACACTGCTCGCAACTGCCACATGCCTTGCACCTACCCAAACGAGACCAGTGGGCACATTTAGGCGTCACATCCTGCCACGCTCCTTTACGGCCCCTATTGTCTGACACTGAACCACTTGCTTCAGTGCCATGACATCTATATGTCACAGACATATCAAGGGGCATCTGCTTTCTCATCAACACTTGTGCCGACTTTAGTGTTATCCTGGCCAAGCACACTGGTGACACACTTTCACCTGCTAACCTCACCTTGACCATGACAAATCATTCTCCTATTGCGGTCCATGGCTCCATCGAGATGCCACTTCACCTATCACTGGTCCACACCTTTCCTTGGACATTCCACGTTGTCACCGTGGATGAACCTGTGATTGGGTTGGATTACGCACTTTCAATGGACCTGCAGGCTGCCATGCCCTGCCACGCATCTGGTTCTACTGTTCAGTGCCCAAACAAGTTCAGCATGACTTTGCTCTCCGCCTCCTTGTTGGATGTGAGCACACTTATCGACAAATTCCACAACCAGAATGATTTGTCATGCACCTGCATTGCCTCTGCTGAATTGTCACATGCATGATGTTCGATATGTTGCCTATCTGCAGAACCATAACGAGGCAACCCATCACATGCCTCTACTGCGTGTTCTCCCAAAACTGCTCATGTGCCGAGCATTCTACTGCATGCTGCCGTTTTCGCATCACCGCAGAAGAATCTCCAGGATGCACCTGCTCACACTACTCTGGATTGCTCACAGTGTGTGGCTGCTGCACCATGCCTTCCTTCATCGAATACAGCCCTCACCCCGCCTACACTGCCCTGAGCTGGCAAGGTCAGTCAACCGACATTGCTTCTGGACCCTCTCTAGACCCCTCTTGCCAGCCTTCCTTAGTGAGTATCAGCCATCAGTAACGGCACTTGTCATAGGATTTGCACCACTGCATGGTATAGAGTGAGGCACCTAAACACTTCTAAACTTCTGCATGCAAAATAAATTGTTCAGAATTTGTTGGCTTTGAGTATGCTCACCCCTCCGACAGCAACTGGTCTTCACCTACCCAACTTGTACCAAAAAAGGGTGGCTCCTTACTCATCTGCAGGGACTACAGGTCTCTTAATGCTCATACAATTATCGATAACTACCCCATTCCTCACAGCCAGGATTTCACGCAATTACTACATGGTTCTAAGTTTTTCTCTGTCTTAGATTGTCTGAAGGTGTACATCAAATTCCTATGCATCCTCTGTATATTCCGAAAACGGCCATCATCACATCTTTCAACCTATTTGATTACTGTTACATGCCTTACGGATTGAAAAATGCTGCGCACACAT
The DNA here is from genome assembly GCF_023897955.1 of Schistocerca gregaria. Taxonomy (NCBI): domain Eukaryota; kingdom Metazoa; phylum Arthropoda; class Insecta; order Orthoptera; family Acrididae; genus Schistocerca; species Schistocerca gregaria. Next base: position 359,002,645 of record NC_064922.1, read on the forward strand.
GGCAGCGGTTCATTGATTCCATTTTGCTACCTTTGCCATTTACTTACATTTACTTACGTGATAAACTGATCTTCTCCTCCTCTGCTGAGAAGCATCAAGTTCATCTTGATCAGCCATGATAAATCTCAACTTTGTTCCACATCTGTTTAATTACTAGGCCATACTGTCTTTGCCAACATCCTCTGACAGACAAGTTCTCGTGTCGAAACCATATTTGATCTCCCTCTTCCTGAAGATTGTGCTCATCTCTGTCATTTCCTGGCTATGGCAAACTTTTACCACCACCATATTTCTCAAGTTGCCTCACTGACACACTCTCCAGCAAAAACACCACAGAAACAGCAGTTAGACTGGACCAAACCCAATCTCAACGGTTTTGGTAACCTTAAAACTGCCCTCGCCAAAGCCATTACACTCACCCACCCTGACCCTGAGGCTCGTGTTTGGATCAGGAATGATGCCAGTGACTCAGCTGTGGGTGCTGTTTTACAACAGCACATCGCCGACTCGAGCCAACTGCTCCACTTCTCTTTGAAGAAACTGACTAATAGTCAGTGTAAGTCGTCGGCTTTTGATCATGTGCTTCTCACTGTGTACAAGGCAATTAAACACTTCTGTAGTGACCTCGAGGGGTGACCTTTCACGATATACTCAGACCAGAAGCCTCTTGTGGATGCTATTCGTAACCCAGCTAAGGAGCTCCCGCTGAGGTGTTTATACCATATAGACTACATCTGTCAGCACTCTTCCAATGCATGCTATATCAGCGGTGCACAGAATGTTGTGGCACTGGCCGGAGTGGCCGAGCAGTTCTTGGCACTACGGTCTGGAACTACGCGACCGTTATGCTCGCTGTTTCGAATCCTGCCTCGGACATGGATGTGTGTGATGTTCTTAGGTTAGTTAGGTTTCAGTAGTTCTAAGTTCTAGGGGACTGATGACCTCAGAAGTTAAGTCCCATAGTGCTCAGAGACATTTGAAGAATGTTGTGGTAGACTACTGCTTTGCACGGCTTGGTCCACCCATGAATGTGAGCCATAACAAGGCTGGTTACTGAGCACTTCATCTGGCCCGGTGTGAAGTACATCTGCCACACTTGGACTCATGATGTGTACCTTTCCATCATAGCAAGGTCAGTAGACATACTAAACCTCCATTAGGCGAGATTGACTTTCCAAGAGGATGCCTTTGGCACATCCACATCAACACTGTTGATCCCCTTCCTTATCTATCACCAACTGTGTAACCCTCTGGGTTGAGATGGTCCCTCTTGTCAACATCACGGCAGAGACCATCACTCGTTCTTTCATATCCACATGGGTCACATGATTCGGTTGTCCTCTTTCCCTCACAACTAGCTAGGGATGACAGTTCAAGTCTGTCCTCTTTGCATGGCTGTGCGAACTCTGCAGTGTTGCTAAATTCCACACCACAGTCTACCATCCGCAGGCAATCAGCCTGGCCGAACGGCGGCACTGCACACTCAAGGCCGCCCTTATGTGCCACAACTGCTTATGGTCCGAGACCCTCCCTTGGATCCTGCTGGACATCTACTCACCACATACAGAAGACTGGAATGCATTGCTCTCTGAGATCCTATCAGGCGAGCCCCTCCTACTTCCAGCAGATTTCGTGGAGGACTCACTATCAGCTAATACTATGGACCTTCTGGCTCTTGTTGAATGGGTTTGTGTGCATGCCACATGCCTCTGCACTCCCCTGCCTTGCCCTCATTCCACCCTATCTGTGTTTGTCCACAAGGACCTTGCATCTTGTGAATTTGTGATGCTGCGCGATGACTCCGTGGGAGTGGCCTTGCAACCATCTTATTTGGGGCCTCATTGAGTGTTACGCCAATGTGTGAGCATGTTCATAATTCATGTACATGGACGATCACAGACTATGTCTGTTAATCATCTGAAAGCTACCTTCCATTGCTGCCGTCCCACCTTCTGATGCTGCCAACCTGCCCTCAACTGATGCCTCTCTGCATATGCAGCTGTTGGCCCACGGGACTCTTGCAGCACAGTTTCTGAAGTGCCTACTTCTCACGCCGCCTAAAACCACCAACTGTTTGGCATGGAGCACCCTAACTTTGACTCTGACCTCTTTGAGCTGCTGCTGTTGTTCGATTTCTCTCAGTGCACAACTTGTGTACTGCCATGTTTGTTCTTGCTTGCTTCAGTGTCTAATAAATTTATTTACAATATTTAAAGTACCGATCTATGACCTGTGATAACCACAAGTTGTTTCAAGGCAGAAGAGTCATTAGTGTGTTTGAAGATTGATTCAAGAAGCTTGCACTTCAACTTCCCATCAATCCTATTACTGAAGAGAATTTATATATACAGGGTGGGCCATTTTAATCCATAATTAGTAATTACTTGGTATAGAGGTGAGATATAGCAAAATACTTCAGACAAAAGTTGTAGGTGGCAAAGAGGGTCACACATTGCTACAAATGGCTGTGACCTTGGACGTGATTTTCAAATAGATGGAAGTTAAAGTGAGTTTTTAAACGGGAACCCTAATATCGTATTTAAGATTTGAAAAGAATGGCACTTTTACATACAAAATGATGCTTTATGAACAAAGAAAACAAATTCTAGTAGATTATGCTCAGTTTGTGAAGTCAATGAAAATGGATGAAGTGCTGGCATTATATTGTAATGCAATGTATCTGCATAATAGTCTGGTTTACTTACCAAATTCAAATCAGATGAAGTAATTATTAACTAGTGCTGTGTGTTCATATTGCAGTAGATCACACCATGGCCTATTCAGATGCTCTTTGAATAGTGCCTGAGAGAATAGGGGGGTTTGCATAAAATATAATATATAATGGAAACTGATCAAAAATTGCAGCTTAAATAATTAAAAAAGAAATTGTGAAAGAATAATTGAAAGAAATTAGAAAGTGCTCATATTCTGAGTGAATGTTAGCTGGCATTAGTATCAACAGATCTTCAATATTCAATACATTACTAGATTAACATTCGTAAATTTATGACTATTAGCACTATTGTGCATAGATTGGTATGAGAATATTGGTTCCAGATCGCCCCTCCTCTGCTCACAAGAATTCTTCTTGTTTGCTTCAATCCTCTTGATGCAGGATTCTAAGCGTGGGCAAAATGATGCACAGAATGTGAATGTATGAATAAATTTTGCCTTCCTAATAACTTTCTTTAACGCTTCCTTAATGTACAGTTAACACATACATGCATAAGTTTTCCTTCATAACACAGTTCTTACTATAACCGCATAGACCCATAATTATCAGTCAGTATCTGCCCAGTAATTAGCTAGCGAAGCATGTGAGTGCAGTTCAACATTCATTACTGTCTCAGCTCACTTTCACATGTTTAATACAAAATCAGAGTTCCAGTGTCATGCGTTCACATAGCCTTCACTGCACAAATTTGTGAACCTTGTGTTCAGCGACATGATCCTTTGTGAAATATTTGATGCAGTGACAATTGGTTTCCATATCAGCAGGCCCAGGAATGTATTTCACCTCGTCGCTCATACTTATTCAGTGGGGATACCAGCCGTACATCCGACATCCGCCAATAAGGTAAGTTTCTTGCCACTTCTATGATGTTGTCAAGCATAGAAAATTCATGTTTTTATGACACTGTCAAGCAAAGAAAATTGATGTTGTTATGACACTGTCAAGCACAGAAAATTCAGTTCATGTTACACAAAATATTGCCATTTTCGGTTCGTCACATGCACACCCGCATATCTCACACACACACTTAATACCTTGGAGGCAGGTTTTGTATGTTTTTGAGCTTTGTTTCTTAAGCGTCTTTCATACTGTTGCATTATACAAAATTTCTGTAGTGTCCTTTCCACATACTATACACACAAAAAAAATAAAATACAAATACAACTACAAAAATAAAGTCATCATATTCATTTGCTGACATGCCATTATCGTTGCTTATATAAATTATAGTCTGATTGTCATTTTGTTTTTTTTTTGTTTTAGTACATCTTGTTAAATTGTAATTGCATTACATTGTTCAATTCCAATTATATGAGTAAACTCTTTACTCTTGTTTGGTTTTACCTTCTTTACATAACAATTCATACAGTAACAGATTCTTTTTCCTTTCTTTATGGCATAAATTGACATACATTTCATTTAAATCTACAATGACATCTTGTTGGACCATATTTCAAAGAATTAAAGAAGTAAACAATGGTAGCTACAGCAGATTCTACATGCTGCTCAAATAACAATGTGGGGCCTCGCCTCTCTAGCATTTCCAGGATGGATCTAGACACTACACGGTTGAGGAAATTCCACAGAAACGCCTTTATGTGCTAAGTTACATCTCATTACTAAACTTAATTTTGATCCCGTGAACAGAATAGTTTGTTGTTTATAAATACAACACAAAAGCGACAATACCAGTCATATCGAATACTTATTCAGTCTTTAAAGTGCAGCTCAGTATTTACTTGTTATGTTCATTGTATAAAGAATAACCATTTCATATGCTGAGGTATAAAGAGTCATATCATCAATACTGTATGTTATGTACAATGAGTATAAAACTGTGTTTATGTGATTAACAAACATGTATAAAAATTTCAATGTAAATCAGGTGTTCGATGCTTTCATGGGTACTCAACACTCACAATTAGTTAGGTTTCGATCCCTTGACTATTTGGTAGTATTCCACCTTAATTCAGCATCTTGATATATGACGTACTGCAACTGTATCTTCTACACATATTTTCACATTATCACATTCATACATATCACAAACTTACAACTATATTTACTTGCAGTGCTGTCCTTTCTTATGTTTATATGGTACCTAACACTCAAGACGCATTTATCTTTCTTCACTTTAGGATGTGTCAGTGTATTGTTCCCTGGAAGAAAAAAACTTAGTACTAACGTAAAACTAAATCTTCATAGTAGAGTGGCTTGATGGTCACTAATACCTCTTTCATATATTCAACCAAGCATTCATTTACCTTAGTGTGCAGTTGTGCTATCACAAACTCATTTAAAGTCATGTGTGCATCTCTACTTACCTTATAAGTCTGAAAGATTAAGTGTATTATAGGCATGATGTGACCTCTTACTCAGTTTACAACTCATATTGTACTCACTCGTTTACCTGCTGCAAGAGTTTTCTGGTCTCTCAATTATAATTAGTGCATGTGCTTCCAACACTTAAATTTGTAAATATATAGATATAATGTACATAGTAGCATAACTTCAGTAAATATTTTGTAGTTTAGGATCCCTTTCCACGTGAGGAATCCCTTAGCTTATGTTTGTTTGTGTGTATTGTGTAGATAGTCGTAGTTGTAGTACAGACTTTCCCTTAATTTTCTATGTCCCTGTTTATGCAATAAGTTTTAAAAATGCTAGTGCAGGCTGTAGTTTATAGGGTTTGTTTGTTTTGGGTGTTCTAACACTTTCAGCTGTGTCTCTGTCTGGTGCGCACATGCTTGGGGTTTGTTGGATAGCTTTCTCTCCAATGCACATGCGCTGCATCTCGTTACCACTAATATCATGGCAAGTTGTGTAATGCTATGTGCGTAATCGTACATTTCACAAGTTTTTTTATTCATTTACAACTGGGCTTTGCACAAGGCGAAGCACTGTGTTTGAAATATCATCATATCTAGACACATAAAAGTAAAATTTTTCCTTGTTACATCCACTCACCTTATCATTAACACATTTGACACACAAGAAAAAAAAAACAATCAAAAATTTTCCTTATCAACTAACAACATAAATTCTGGAATGTGATTATCCAGCATCCTAAATCTAGTGTTATTATACATGCATACAAGTTAGAGGGTATACCTACTCTGATCGTATCTGATAAAGCAAGTGTTGATCAAGCTCGTGCCCCCACTCCCATCCAAGATCACAGAACGGGGGCCTATCGTGATCAGTTCAAGTTTTCCAGCATCAATCTCTGGGTTAGGTGTAACTTCCACTACGTGGGCCATTGGTGTTTGATTATGTCAATTAGTATCCTGAGAGGCTCACGACTGAAATTCTCTTTGCCTCTGCATGTTACTTTGCTGGCTGAATTCCGCTGTCTGTGGGTTGTTTGGCTGTCTGTTATTGTTTTGCGTTTGCAAAGCGATCAGTTGATTAATGCCAGTAGCTTGTGTCTGTATATATTGTACAGGCTGGTCACAAGCTACTCGCCCACTGTACATGTTTCTGCTAAATCTTCACCCATTTCTTTTATATCCACCTTTGTATTTATGGCTTTCTCCATTGCAGTTGTTATTAGCGTTACCATTAGCATAGGCCTGTGTGGGGTAAGGCTGCCATCCGTGTTGTACTATGAATCCACTGTTTACTTGTTGGTCCGTAAATCTTTGTGTCACTATCGGTGTATTAACAGGCTTGGGTTGTACTGGTCTCTCTTCGTATATCAAATCTATTGAGTCCAGTACAGATAGAAAGTATTTGGTGTCATGTTCCGGGATGATAATGAGTTTTTCAGTAACGTGGGCAGGAAGACGGCTCTTTAAAATTTTCAGCACATTTACTTGAGATACTGGTATCTGGTTTTATTCAAATATTTTTCAAAATAGCCTTTTAAGCTTCCACACTTGCTTTTGAAAAGAGCTGGGATGAATACTTCATGTCTGAGCCTCTCTTGTACAGCCTTAGACCAAAACTTATCCAAAAATGTTCTCTCAAACTGTTCATAATAGTGGCAATGCTCTGCCATGTCCACAGCCCATAGTAGACCATCACCTTGTGTACATCGAACAACAAATCTAATTTTCTGGACTTCAGTCCAGGTACAAGGTAAAACATTTCAAAATGCTCTCACAAAGACCACAAGGTGTGTTCTTTTCCCTTCAGAAGTATATACTGGTAATTGTTGAAGCCTAAGTAATCCCTCATCTGCAAGTAATGCTGACAAACACGCCGCAATGACGACGACAGGCGTATTTACGCTCACTCATGGCATGGTGCACGACAACTGCACTTGCTCGACAGTTGCAACTGTTGGCAAGTGTTGCATTGTGCAATCTTCATTATTTCCCTTTGATGGGCTAACCCCATATTGTGGGTAACCAGTGCAAGTATCTAACTTCTCTAAAAGCATAGGTTTGTTCTCTGTCATATGTTGTTTTGGAATGTCTGTAGTCTTAGCAACACAGTCTTGTAATCTTTTCTCTGCTCCCTTTAAACATGAATCTATTTTAGCTAGAAGTTGTCTTCCTTTCTCTTTTCGAGCTTCCTCTACAGTACCTACATAAATTTTGCATTTTGACACTATCTTTTCAGCAAGGGTGCTGCCCTTATCCAGCAACCCAGTTTCAGGTTTTTCAGTTATTTCCTCTGCATCTGCACATAACGTATCTCTCTGTTTTTTGGAAAATTCTGACTCTAAACTTAACTGATCTACTCTTAGACTCAACTTCTGTACATAGGTTTTTGCATACGTCTTGCAACTCGCTGACTGTATTCGCCACATTTTTTACCAATGCATCCACTTCAGAATGCATCTTCTGAATTTGAGAATATACTTTACTAAGGTTTCATAACTCACCTGCCAGTTCTTCCTGATTATAGTTTTCGCATGTTACTTTTTCTGTTAATGTATTTATATTGCGAAGCATGTCGGTAATTATTTCTTGTTTTAGTTGTTTACTGAGCTCTGTGAACTTACCGGATAATTCGTTAGATAATTCAGTGTAAATAGTTTTGCTCACCTCACTGAAATGGTGACTAATACTATTCTTGAAATCATTAAATGCCTGATTTTGCAGTGCAAACTGTTGTGTTATTAGTTGCATGAGCTGTTTCAAAGCGTATATCTCACTAGTATTTGCATTGCTTTTGTAAACTGTTTCCTGTTCTTACATTTGTGATATCATGAGCAAATAATCAAACAATTTTCGCTGTCGCTTGCTTCAGTTTCACTATTTGAAAAAAATGTGTCCCGGTGAGACCTGAGAAATTGTCTCATTGAGCATCATAAAAGTGACATCATGATTAGTTATGTTACCACTGTCATCAATTTTTAATAGTGGGACACCAACCTGGTTGTTTTGGTAGCCATCCTCCAGTTCACGAGTTGGCATGTTACTTTCAACTGTTGCCAAACTCGACGCCTTGGCATATTGCATTTTGTAATGAGTTTTCAACAATGTCCATTCCCTTTGACAAAATTATGAAAAAAATGATTTTCAAAAACAAAATTTTGTTTGTATTGGTACTTTTCAATTAAAATGGTTTTATATGCATATTCATTAAAAAACCTGATAATTCTCTGATACTGTCTTATAGAATTCAAATGAATTATTTTGCACTTTAATTAGAAAGCTTTTGACAATGTTGACTGGAATACTCTCTTTCAAATTCTAACGGTGGCAGGGGTAAAATACACGGAGCAAAAGGCTATTTACAATTTGTACAGAAACCAGATAGCTGTTATAAGAGTTGAGGGACATGAAAGGGAAGCAGTGGTCGGCAAGGGAGTAAGACAGGGTTGTAGCCTCTCCTCGATGTTATTCAATCTGTATATTGAGCAAGCAGTAAAGGAAACAAAAGAGAAATTCGGAGTAGGTATTAAAATCCATGGAGAAGAAATAAAAACTTTGAGGTTCACCGATGACATTGTAATTCTGTCAGAGACAGCAAAGGACTTGGAAGGGCAGTTGAATGGAATGGACAGTGTCTTGAAGGGAGGATATAAGATGAACATCAACAAAAGCAAAACGAGGATAATGGAATGTAGTCGAATTAAGTCGGGCGATGCTGAGGGAATTAGATTAGTAAATGAGACACTTAAAGTAGTAAATGAGTTTTGCTATTTGCGAGCAAAGTAACTGATGATGGTCGAAGTAGAGAGGATATAAAATGTAGACTGGCAATGGCAAGGAAAGCGTTTCTGAAGAAGAGAAATTTGTTAACATCAAGTATAGATTTAAATGAAAGAAAGTCGTTTCTGAAAGTATTTGTATGGAGTGTAGCCATGTATGGAAGTGAAACATGGACAATAAATAGTTTGGACAAGAAGAGAATAGAAGCCTTTGAAATGTGATGCTACAGAAGAATGCTGAAGTTAGATGGGTAGATCACGTAAGTAATGAGGAAGTATTGAATAGGATTGGGGAGAAGAGGAGTTTGTGGCACAACTTGACAAAAAGAAGGGATCGGTTGGTAGGACATGTTCTGAGGCATCAAGGGATCACAAATTTAGTATTGGAGGGCAGCATGGAGGGTAAAAATCATAGAGGGAGACCAAGAGATGAATACACTAAGCAGATTCAGAAGGATGTAGGTTGCAATAGGTACTGGGAGATGAAGACGCTTGCACAGGATAGAGTAGCATGGAGAGCTGCATCAAACCAGTCTCAGGACTGAAGACCACAACAACAACAACATGTTGACTTTACACAAATTTTCGTCTTGCCTATAGAAACTTCGCAGGAGAGCTTCTGTAAAGTGTGGGAGGTAGGAGGCGAGGTTCTGGTGGAAGTAAAGCTGTGAGGACAGGGCGTGAGTCGTGCTTGGGTAGCTCAGTTGGTAGAGCGCTTGCCCGCGAAAGGCAAAGGTCCCGAGTTCGAGTTTCGACCCGGCACACAGTTTCAATCTGCCAGGAAGTTTTATATGAGCGCACACTCCGCTGCAGAGTGAAAAATCTCAATCTGGAGACATCCCCCAGGCTGTGGCTAAGCCATGTCTCCGCAATATCCTTTCTTTCAGGAGTGCTAGTTCTGGAAGGTTCGCAGGAGAGCTTCTGTAAAGTTTGGATGGTAGGAGGCGAGGTACTGGTGGAAGTAAAGCTTTGAGGATGGGGCTTGAGTCATGCTTGGGTAGCTCAGTTGGTAGAGTGCTTGCCCACGAAAGGCAAAGGTCCTGAGTTCGAGTCTCGGTCCGGCACACAGTTTTAATCTGCCAGGAAGTTTCAGAATGAGAGTTATCTGACAATGTAGATAAGACATAAATCTGTGGTCTGAGTTGTACAAAGACAGCAATGTAATAACTTAGATAGTTTAATTAATATCTAACATATAATACTCAAAACATAGTGAGGACAGACAAATAAAAACACAACAGGAAATACAACATCTGCTGTTTGTGGGCAGTTCTATATTGTGTTATAACTTGAGTGTTCTGCTTCTAATAAATTCAGGTGCCATAGTTATCAACAACAGCAACATGTTTTTCAATTCCATTGGATATAAGAATAGTCTTAAAAAAAAGTCTGTTGCTGGAACTTGACAAAATACACTCCTGGAAATGGAAAAAAGAACACATTGAAAGACCCACCATACTTGCTCTGCACACTGCGAGAGGGCTGTACAAGCAATGATCACACGCACGGCACAGCGGACACACCAGGAACTGCGGTGTTGGCCGTCGAATGGCGCTAGCTGCGCAGCGTTTGTGCACCGCCGCCGTCAGTGTCAGCCAGTTTGCCGTGGCATACGGAGCTCCATCGCAGTCTTTAACACTGGCAGCATGCCGCGACAGCGTGGACGTGAACCGTATGTGCAGTTGACGGACTTTGAGCGAGGGCGTATAGTGGGCATGCGGGAGGCCGGGTGGACGTACTGCCGAATTGCTCAAACGTGGGGCGTGAGGTCTCCACAGTACATCGATGTTGTCGCCAGTGGTCGGCGGAAGGTGCACGTGCCCATCGACCTGGGACCGGACCGCAGCGACACACGGATGCACGCCAAGACCGTAGGATCCAAGCATTGCTGTAGGGGACCGCACCGCCACTTCCCAGCAAATTAGGGACACTGTTGCTCCTGGGGTATCGGCGAGGACCATTCGCAACCATCTCCATGAAGCTGGGCTATGGTCCCGCACACCGTTAGACCGTCTTCCGCTCACACCCCAACATCGTGCAGCCCGCCTCCAGTGGTGTCGCGACAGGCGTGAATGGAGGGACGAATGGAGACGTGTCATCTTCAGCGATGAGAGTCGCTTCTGCCTTGGTGCCAATGATGATCGTATGCGTGTTTGGCACCATGCAGGTGAGCGCCACAATCAGGACTGCATACGACCGAGGCACAGGCACAGGCACAGGCACACCTGGCATCATGGTGTGGGGAGCGATCTCCTACACTGGCCGTACACCTCTAGTGATCGTCGAGGGGACGCTGAATAGTGCACGGTACATCCAAACCGTCATCGAACCCATCGTTCTACCATTCCTAGACCGGCAAGGGAACTTGCTGTTCCAACAGGAAAATGCACGTCCGCATGTATCCCATGCCACCCAACGTGCTCTAGAAGGTGTAAGTCAACTACCCTGGCCAGCAAGATCTCCGGATCTGTCCCCCATTGATCATGTTTGGGACTGGATGAAGCGTTGTCTCACGCAGTCTGCACGTCCAGCACGAACGCTGGTCCAACTGAGGCGCCAGGTGGAAATGGCATGGCAAGCCATTCCACAGGACTACATCCAGCATCTCTATGATCGTCTCCATGGGAGAATAGCAGCCTGCATTGCTGCGAAAGGTGGATATACACTGTACTAGTGCCGACATTGTGCATGTTCTGTTGCCTGTGTCTATGTGCCTGTGGTTCTGTCAGTGTGATCATGTGATGTATCTGACCCCAGGAATGTGTCAATAAAGTTTCCCCTTCCTGGGACAATGAATTCACAGTGTTCTTATTTCAATTTCCAGGAGTGTATTTGCAAGAAGTTACCACTGCTGCAATATATATATATAAAGAAACTTCCACATGGGAAAAATATATTAAAAACAAAGATTCCAAGACTTACCATGCAAAATACGTCTGCCTAAATATGTCTGCTTGTGTCTGTGTAGGTGCGGATGTATATGTGTGCGCGTGTGTGTGTGTGTGCGCGAGCGTACACCTGTCCCTTTTTTTCCCCCTAAGGGAAGTCTTTCCGCTCCCGGGATTGGAATGACTCCTTACCCTCTCCCTTAAAACCCACATCCTTTCGTCTTTCCCTCTCCTTCCTGAAGAAGGAACCATCGGTTGCGAAAGCTAGTAATTCTGTGTGTGTGTTTGTGTGTTTTGTTCTTGTGCCTGTCTGCTGGCGTTTTCCATATATATATATATATATAGAGAGAGAGAGAGAGAGAGAGAGAGAAGCTGAAGATAAGTCTGTGCTGGAACAGGAATTTACATCCACTTAACGACTGCTACAGATATTGACTCAGGAAGAGCAGCTATTCCAAATGGCGAATAATAAAAAAAAACACCATGATGAAGATGAAATGTTAAAACCAAAGAAAACAATTTATTTATGAAAGCAGAAGACAGTGAAGAAGGTGGAGATATTGGAGGAGGAGGAGGAGGAGGTGGAGAGGAAGAAGAAGGAGGAGGAAAAGGAGAAGAAGATGGGTATGATGATGATGATGATGATGATGATGATGATGAGTTATGAAATAAAATTATAGCTGCAACAGCAAGTATCTTAGAAATATCACTTTTAATAAACCAATAGACAAAAAGTGTGATACTGTGTATGGTATCAGATTTGATCCAATATCATGAAGTGTGGAGGTGATTCACCAGTAGATCTCAGTGGAGATAATTTAATAACTTACACTGTATTATATGTGGGAATGAGAGGACTATATAACCTATTGACTAAAATTAAACCCAATAAAAAGAGTTACATAACACAAGAGCTTCAAAATTACACTAAATTTCTGAGGGCTACCAATGGTAACAAACAAAGCTACCTCTTCCACTGATTAGTAAATTCTAACAGTGGCTACAAGTATACCATATTACTAAGCCTGCATTAGATAAAAGTGGCAGACCATTATTGAGAGATGGTGACATGCTTATAGGTATGGGAATGTAAATGTATTAGTGGGCAAGACATTTCTCATGAGAAATGTCCTGCCCACTATCCTTCCCACCTCTCCTACCAAGGTATTCTGCCATCCATTGAACCTACACAATATACTTGTCCATCCTTACACAACCCCTGCTCCCAATCCCTTACCTCATGGCTCATATCCTGGTAATAGACCTAGATACAAGACCTGTCCCATACATCCTCCTACAACCACCCATTCCAGTCCGGTCACTAACATCACCTATCCCATCAAAGGCAGGGCTATGTGTGAAACCAGTCATGTTATTTACAAGCTAAGCCGCAACCTCTGCGCTCCATTCTATGTAGGCATGACAACCAACAAGCTGTCTGTCCACATGAATGGCAACTGACAAACTGTGGCCAAGAAACAAGTGGACCACCCTGTTGCTGAACACGCTGCCAAACACGATATCCCTCATCTTAATGACTGCTTCACAGTCGGTGGCATATGGATCCTTCCCACCAACAACAGCTTTTCTGAATTGCACAGGTGGGAACCGTCCATGCAATACATTCCATGTTCCCATAACCCTCCTGGCCTCAACCTTCGTTAGTCACTGTCCTCACCCATCCAGCCCCCTCCCTGTTCCCATTCCACCACTACACAGCAGTCATTTCATTGCCACACCCAGTCTTTTAATTTCTTTTATTTATCTCCTTTCCACTACTTACCCCCTCCTCCCTCCGCACCTTCTCTCCTGCCCTCCATATAAACTGCAACACTTGATTGTCTGCCACTCCCACCATACTATCCCTCTCCGCCCCAGCCTCCTCCTTACCCCCACCCAGTCACCACTTCCATCATACACTGTTGCTGCTGTTCGCAGTGTGGTCTCAGCTCTCTGAGACTGCAGATGTGTGTGCAAGTTGCGTTTATATATAGAAACTTCCACATGGGAAAAATATATTAAAAACAAAGATTCCAAGACTTACCAAGCGGGAAAGCGCCGGCAGACAGGCACATGAACAAAACACACAAACACACACACAGAATTACGAGCTTTCGCAACTGGCAGTTGCTTCGTCAGGAAAGAGGGAAGGAGAGGGAAAAATGAAAGGATGTGGGTTTTAAGGGAGAGGGTAAGGAGTCATTCCAATCCCGGGAGCGGAAAGACTTCCCTTAGGGGAAAAAAAGGACAGGTGTACACTCGCACACACACACACACACACACACACACACATATATATCCATCCGCACATACACATACACAAGCAGACATATTTAAAGGCCTTTGCCTTGATGGATATGTGTGTGTGTGTGTGTGTGTGTGTGTGTGTGTGTGTGTGTGTGTGTGTGTGTGTCTGTGTGTGTGTGTGCGAGTGTACACCTGTCCTTTTTTTCCCCTAAGGGAAGTCTTTCCGCTCCCGGGATTGGAATGACTCCTTACCCTCTCCCTTAAAACCCACATCCTTTCATTTTTCTCTCTCCTTCCCTCTTTCCTGACGAAGCAACTGCCAGTTGCGAAAGCTCGTAATTCTGTGTGTGTGTTTGTGTGTTTTGTTCATGTGCCTGTCTGCCGGCGCTTTCCCACTTGGTAAGTCTTGGAATCTTTGTTTTTAATATATATATATATATATATATATATATATATATATATATATATATATATATATATATGTGTGTGTGTGTGTGTGTGTGTGTGTGTGTGTGTGTCTACTGCTGACAAGGGCCTTAATGGCCGAAAGCTTTAATTGTGTGAATCTATCTTTTTATTGTGCCTATCATGACTCAGCATCTCTGCTATATGGTGAGTAGCAACTTTCCTTCTCTGTTATTGTTACATGAGTAATCACAGTCAGATGTGATTGTTATATGTCACAATCAATCAGAATAGGCAAAGAATGTGATCTGAGAATTGTACACGTTGCATTAAGTAAACATCTGTATACAAATGTCTTTGTATGGTGAGAGTTTCATCAAGAATATAGTATAATACTGACAGAAGAAATTGAATAGAGGAGAATCTAGGAAGGGGAACAACAAAAGTGACTGTTTCAGTTTCCGTTGAGCTACAATTTAGTGATAAGCCTCTCAGACAATCTAATTTCTTATGGAGAGAGCTTCGAATGGAATGGAATCTCACATTAACTATGAAACATTTCATATCATAGTGATTGACTGATGGTGTGAGCACAAATTAATACTGTCAGACAAAAAGTTTCCTAAATGATCCCAAAAATTCTTTGCTGTACCAAAAGCAGAGATACAACATTCTTCAAATGACTGTTCTGTTAGTCATTCTTCATTTTGTCCCTATAGGACTTATTAGACAGACATCATGCTAAAAGGTGAAGGTACCTCTGAAATGCCATGCCCACTGTGCTGTGTGGGCCTGAACAAGTGTGGAATTCTGAGATTCAATTGGAAGGGGAGAGTGTCTCTCTTACTTTTCTGAGATCTGGAACTATACTTTTTATATGTTTATATGTGTTTCTGACAGTAGCAGCAGGAGTTACATATCATGATGATATGCACTGACTAATCCATCTTTCTCTTGCTTAATTTCTGAATAGCGACACCCCTACACATACCAACAGGCAGCACTAGCATTTTCCTGTGCTCCTACCTTGTCATCCCTTCACCTCAAGGCTCTGTGCACCTTCTGTATCCCCACTGCACATCCTATTAAAGATTTCTGGTCACCTCAGATGCAACAGCAGTCAAGGTACAGACAACAGTGGTCATTGTGTGTGCGTGTGTGTGTGTGTGTGTGTGTGTGTGTGTGTGTGTGTGTGTGTGTGTGTGTGTGTGAAATAGGCATTTGTGAATGTGTGTATGTTGTTTTTTTGTCTAAAACTGCCTCAGATGCAACAGCAGTCAAGGTACAGACAACAGTGGTCATTGTGTGTGTGTGTGTGTGTGTGTGTGTGTGTGTGTGAAATAGGCATTTGTGAATGTGTGTATGTTGTTTTTTGTCTAAAACTGAAGAAGGACTTAGTCTGATAGCTAATATTCAATGGTCCTTCTTCAATGTGCCTGTCTACCATTCAATGTATACTCTGTGTGGTGAGTAACCATATATCCTTACCATTATGTTGTATATATTATTGCAGTGTATTAAATGCTTGTCTTTAATAACCTAATTTGGAAAGGTCAGTAAGAAGAGGTAAAAACCTTACAGCTCACCAATGATACAGTAATTCTGTCAGAGACAGCAAAGGATTTGGAAGATTAGATGTTATATCACATATATGTAATTACTTATGCTTATATAAAATGTATCTGCTCTCTTCTTCTACAAAACTTGTAAATTCTGTGCCTTAGTAGGTACTCTGATATTTGTATCATGTGTATCAGTCTCTTATGTACATATAAAATTTATCAGAACTGTTTGCACAAACTTGTAAAAAAGTGATTTGACATTTGCGAAAGGCTTCAGTTGGTGGGTCCATGAAAAAAAAAATAATAATAATATAAAATTGAATGGAATGGATAGTAACAAAGGCTACTCCAGTTAAATCAGGTGATTTGAGTGAATTAGATGAGAACATGAAACACTAAAAGTAGTGGATGCATTTTGCTACTTACAACAAAGTGACCAACTATGGCCAAAGTAGGGAGGATATAAAATGCAGAGTGGCAATAAACAGAAAACCATTTTTGAAGAAGAGAAATATTTTAACATCAAACATAAATGTCAAGTCTTAGAAATTCCCTTCTGAAAGTATTTGTCTGGAGTGTAGCCATGTATGGAAGTGCAACAGTATTGACAAACAACATAGACAAGGACAAAAATGTTCTGATAGACAGTAATTCAGAAGATTACAAGGGCATACTGCATAACTAATAAAGAGATCTAAATTAAAATGGCTAGAAATAAGTTTATAACACAAGTTGACTTAAGGAAGGAATCTGTTGAAAAGACACATTCTATTGCATCAGGAAATAGTCAGAATAGACAGAAGTAAAGATAGTGACAGGAGGAGGGCAAGATCAAGGCTTGATTACTGTAAGCAGATGAAAACGAATGATGATTAGTAGTAGTAGTTGTAGTAGTAAGAGCTTTATTCATCCGTAGATTTCTTTTTACAAAGATATAGGACATGTCAAACTATTTACAAATTTAGATCAATTTTAAATAAGCTAATTCGTATATTCATATACTTACAGACTTCTAGTTAGAGACAATCATTAGATTTACTCCTGATATACAACACTGTTTTTACAAATAACTTATTAAATAATGTAATGCCACATTGTTCACTCACATCTCACTATCAGTCACTGCACACACTATACATACATTGTTTCATATCACTTCACTCACTAGAGACACACACACACACACACACACACACACACTGGTGATCTCTGGGCCCTTTTTTGTACCACAGCTTCCCATGAGTGACATGTTGAGCTCAGAAAGAGGAAGAGGTGTTAGCATTGTGCTATGCGTAGCTTGAGGGTAAGTATTTCTAGAAAGGAAGAAAAGAAGGAAAAAAACATAAAGTGAAGGTGTTATGTGGAGTGTTGAATATTTTATAATCATTATTATTATTATTTATTTGTATAACAGTTTTTATTAAACACCTACTCTCTTTTAGCTAAGTAATCCTTCAATGCATAAAACGTATTGCATAACAGGTACTCTTTAGCTGCCTTTTTAAATAAGTGTATTTTGGCAATTTCTTTAATCTCTTTTTGTAATTTATTGTACAGTTTTATTCCTTGGTAGAAAATGCTGTTTTATGTTTATTTTTTTTCTTTATAAATGTAAGTTGAGTCTATCTCTTGTTGCGTGGTCATGGACAGAGCTGTTTGTGCAGTAATTACCAATGTTATTTTTGATGTGTAAAACTGACTGGTAAATGTATTCACATGGAGCAGTTAAAATCCCCAGTGTTCTGAACAAATCTTTACAATGAGCTCGACTAGTATTTTTGGTTATTATTCTTATGGCTCTTTTCTGGTGTTTGAAAATTGTGTTCATATTTTGTGTGTTTGTTTCCCAAAAAAGAATTCCATAGCTAGAATTGAGTGTACATATGAATAATATGTAACTAAAAGGCACTGCATGTTACACACTGATGACAGGATTCTAAGAGCATAACATGCTGACGACATTCTGTTTGAAAGCACCTTTGTGTGTTCCAATCACTTCAACTGAGAATCAATGTTCATTCCTAGAAATTTTGCATCTGTTACACAGTCTATAGAGGTGCCATCTACATTTAATTGAACATTGTCATTTTTCCTCTTCAAACTGAAATTCAGGGCATTAGTTTTCTTTATGTTCAATGTCACTTTATTTACTTATTGACCAGTCATAAACGTCCTTGAGAGTTTCATTTGCTTTCTTCGCAAGGAGTTCTCTTGTTTTCTCAGTGACTATAATATTGCTGTCATCAGAAAAGAGTATTTTTTTCATGATGAGTAACACTACTGGGAAAGTCATTGATGTATATCAGGAACAGAAATGCTACCTTGTGGAACACCTACATTAATGTATTTTGGTTCTGATAAGTGTTTTACTAAATGTTTGGATCTATTTGAAGTGTGAGTTATCTTATTCTTTGTACCCTATCTGTTAGGTATGATCAAAACCAGTCATTAGCTATCCCTCCTATTCCTAATACATCTAATTTATTTGATAGAATCTTGTGGTCGACTGTATCAACACTTATCTTCATCAAGACCATCAAGTACAAGTTTTGTGAATTCTACTATGGCTGACTCCATATTTTTGCCACTTTCAAAACCAAACTGTGATTTGCTTAAAAGATTATATTTATTCAGGTAATTCATTGATCTATCTTTCATAATTGCTAATATTATTTTTGAGAATGCTGACAGCAGGGAAATGGGCCGGTAATTTTCTATGTCTTCTGCATTACCTTTCTTAAGCAAAGGTACAACTCTTGCCAGTTCTAACTGCTCTGGAAATGTCCCTGATATGAAGGATTCATTTATTATATTTGTTAAGGGGCCTTGTATAATCCATATGCATTGTTTCAGTACACACATTGGTACTTCATCTAAGCCTACTGACTTTTTATTGACTTCATTCTCTGTGGCTGGAAGTAACACCATCACTGTATTTAGTGCAACATTATTTAAAGGTGTTACATTTGTTTGGGGGAATTTTTGCTGTAACTTCTCTGCAATACTTGAAAAATGCTCATTTACATAGTTTGCTAAGTGCTGTGGATTATTTATTACTTTATCCCCCTCCCTTAGCAGTATGTTATTATGCATTTGTTTGCCTCTCCTCATTTCCTTTTCTTATAACATACCAGGCTGCTTTGCTTTTGTTCTCTGCATTATACATTATTTTGTCATTAAATGACTTTTTTGCAGCAATCAGTACCTTCCTATAGATCATTTTGTATCTATGATAGAAATTTAATAATTGTGGATCATAGTGAATCTTTTTCATGGAACTGAGGTGTTTAAGTGTTTGGGAGGAGTTCTTAATACTTGCTGTTATCCATATGTTTCTATGTGATGTTGATACAGACAAGCATACTTTCGGAAATGCCTTTTCAAAGTTCAATTTATACAATGTGGAGAATTTATAGAATTTCATATTCACATTGGTTTCCTTACACACTTCATCCCAGCTTTGTTTTTCTAGTTCTTTTGAAAAATCTTTTATTTTGATTTCTGATAGATGTCGTTTGTAGGCTCATAGTTTAGGGAATGATTCTATGCCTGACTTTACTATTGTTATTTGACAGAGATGGTCTGATAGTCTGAGATCTTTTACAGCTACATCACATTTTTCCCTGTCCATATTTGTGGCCACATGGTCAATTACTGATGAAGTCATTGTGGTAACCCTTGTTGCACTATTGATAGGGACATGCCAGAGCTTTGAAGGATGTTTATGAAGGTGGGGTAGTTATTCAGAGATGAAGGGACTTATACAAGATAGACTAGCACTGAGAGCTGTATCAAATCAGTCTTTGGACAAAAGACAACAAATTCACTTATTTATTTATGTGAGCCAAAGCTACTTGGTCACAGAAGGAGTCAATGAATACTTTATCCAAAGATGATTAGAAAATTTGTAAATAATTACTCAGAGATAACAACAAAACAGAGAACATATGAATAAATAACACATTACAGACAAAATTTCTCAGCTGCTTTGAGGAACTACTATACACAACAGAAGTGCCAAAATGAAACCTATCAACTTGTATCTGAATACTTGGGGTTTATCACTCACTTTTTTCTTCAGTTGTTCTAGAAGAGTCTGAAAAATGAAATCTGCTGAATAGTGAAAACCATGCTGTACAATGCATGAGAAAATGTGTTATCCAAGTGTACATCATTTATATGTTTGCTGAATGAATATTGAAATCATAATATCTTGTCTAGGGTTTTCCTCATTTTTGATGCAAAGAAATCTTGGAAACACCATAGTACAACAGATGCAATTCTCCAGCTTTATAATCATACTAATAATTACTTTCAGAATTTCAGACGCATCATGAAATAGGCCTGCTGATATGCGAAGTAATGTGCCAAAAGCACTCTGATTGCTGAAATTAGTCGACTCCTAAGTCTAAAATACTTATTTATATGAGCTAATAAAATTAATATTGTATTTCTAAATTTATGAAAAGAAAATTACTTTTATAACAAAAATTATATGTTTTTCTTACCAGTACCAAACAAGACTTTTTACCTTCCAAACTCTGCGGCTTGAAATCCTTTGCAGTGGCAGACACAGTAGAAATATTTCCAGCTTGCTGCCTATAAAAATTTCCCTTGTCACTTCTGCAATCATTTAAAATGGCTATCATCATCACATAGTTTAACCACTATATACACATGTAGTTAAAGTACAGAAGAAAATACCTTTGAATTTCAATTCTTGGTTTAACATGGTCTCCTGGTATATCATGGAAAATGCTGCGAAAATCTCCTTCCAGAGACATTTTGTCTGATACATTTTTTTCGACTATAAAGTATTTGCGGAGGGGAGGTAATATACCATATTTTCCAAGATACTCTTCAGTTTCTGAATGAGTGAATTCTGGATAGTTACTGCTTTTACAATAAAGTACTTGTACACTTCTCTGTGTTCCTAGTATATCATCTTCCTAAAAAGATAATACAATGCAATAAATACATTTTAAGAAAATAACAGTCCTATGATAGCTGTTAAGAAATGAGATAGTACAGTAACTGTAATCTTAGAAACTAATCAGAATTTACCAGTTTCTAGGACCAAGTAGATAAGTACTATAGATTTCACACTAAAGGTGCAAATGTGATACACAATTACCAGTCTGAGAATGAACCTGATCTAAAAATTTAACACCATGATGGACAATCCTGGCATAATAATACTGATGAAATTAACTTACTGACAGATGAGCTAATGGATGTCTCAGAAATATGCATATCTGATCACTGGCTTAATCCTGAATCAGTACGAAATACAAAAATTACTAATTTAATTTTGACATCCCACTATTACAAAAATAATAGCAAGCAGAATGGGGTAGAGATTTACACAAAGGAAAAAAATTACTGTCCTACCTGACTTAATGGTTGTACTTAGTGAAGTTTTTTGTGAGTGAAGCACATGTTGATTTGTATTTTCTTTGGTTCTGCATGTTTTCACAAAGATGCCATGAATAAAGAAATTCTCACCTAAATTAAAATTCAGGGGAAATAAATACATAAAGGTAAATGAAGTTAGTGGGTCAAAGCACCCAAGAATGTTAGACATGAAGAAAATCAGCACATCAAGAAAGAAACTGCAGTCTCTTTAAGGCATTTCCTCCCAGTCAACATGTGAAGATAAACATTAATTTTGAAATATTATGGTGAACCTTAGCATGCTCTGTGATTTCATTTGCAAAAATACTGCGCGCAGAACATGCAGTGGTGACATATCTTTGGGTGAGAATCAGCATCTTTGTAAAGGGGTTGTGTCAAACCTGGCATTGAGTTGTACAAAATGTGTTACAGTTGCTACAACAATGACATCAAAAATGGCAAATAATAATTTGTATGAGAACAACATAAGGCTAGTATAGCTAGTATATGGTCTCAGATCTATTGATAATGGGATGGAGGCAGGCAAACTCTTATGTGCATTACTTGACATTCCAAATCCTCCTGCAATATTTATGACTTACAATAATGTTATTGGTACTGCCGTTGCTGAAGTTTATAACATCTCAATGAAGGAATCAGCTGAAGAAGCACTCAAGGAAAATGATGACAGTGAAAGTGGTGATATCGGTACATGCTTTGATGGCAGCTGGCAGAAATGTGGACACACTTCAATAAATGGTGCCATGACAACTACATTATTTGATACCAACAAGATAATTGAGGTAGAGTCTAAGCAAGTACCGTAAAACTTGTGGCAGTGGAACTGAGAAAGAACATGACCATAACTGTCAGATGAATTATACTGGTTGAAGCAGTGGAATGGAAGTAGCAGGAGTTCTCAGGATATTTAATCGATCAGTGGCAAGCAGATGAGTCAGATACACACAGTATTTAGGGAACGGCACAGCAAGGCTTATGACCGGGTATGTGCAGAACAACCCTATGGTCCTAATGTCACAATTTCTAAATTAGAGTGCATTGAGTATGTCCAGAAGAGAATGGGGTCCAGGTTGAGAAGATTATTGAAAGATAAGTAGAAAATAGTATTGGAAGATTGTAAGAAGATAGGTAGTAAAGGACACCTGACAAATGTTGAAATAGATTACAGAATTATTCTGGCTTGGTCATAAGAAGAAATGTAGGTAATTTAAAAAATATGATAAAAACTGTATGGGCTATCTTTTTCCATAAGCTTTCCACAAATGAAAATCCAGTGCACCGTCTTTGCCCGAATGATCCTGACACTTGGTGCAAGTACAGGAGAAGTGCCAGATATGACCACAAACATTCTTTACCTGCATCAGTAATGAATGAAATTAAACCCATATTTAGAGACCTTTGTAAAGATACCTCATTGATGAAATGTCTTCATGGGAAAACCCAAAATTTTAATGAATGTGTGAATTGTATTATTTGTAACCGGTTACCAAAAATTGTATTTGTTCAGCCTACAACCGTATAATTTAGTGTTTATGATGCTATTTTATGCTTCAATGATGGTGTAATTAGAAAACTGGATGTTTTGGAATTATTGGGCATAAAATCTAGTGGAAATACTGCAAACAGATGAAGAGAGAATCACAGCTTTGCTGTCAAGAACAGTACACAGTACAGGCTATGCCATTAACTAGGGCACAAGCTGAACCTATCACTACCGCATCATGAAATTCTTCTGTTGCTGTACACATGCAGGTAAACTAACTTTTTTTGATTTAAAAGTGGACCGTAAGACAATTAAACTGCAGCGGACATTGGTGCTTCCATTTCCCTAATAAATAAAGACACTTATTCTGGAATCAGTACCCAACTGCTACAGTAGAATACTTATATTTCATCTGCCTACAATGCATAAGAAAGTCCAGTCCTTGGCATGTACAGTTTGCCAGCAACTTTTCAGGGAGTGACAAAGTGTGTTCCTTTTCATGTACTCAATTCTAAAAACATGCAAACATTTTTGAGTAAGATTAACTCAATTTAGCATTCAAAACAAAGTGTTACAAGTCAGTGTTTCTGTGCCTCACAAAAATGTTTCTGACTTGCAAGTACAAGGAGCTATCTGAATCAGGTATAGGAAGGTATAAGGGCTTTGAGTCAAACATCAGTGTGAAGGACAATGCACAGCCATGATTTTTCCATGCATGATCTGTCACCCATGCAATACATGATTACACCACTCAGGAATTACAGATGCCAACGCAGGAGATCATCCAACCTCCTTCTGCAAAGCAATGGGCATCACCCTTGGTCATACTGAAGAAGCCTTCACTACAATCTGTAGTGGATTCTTTCTGTCTTCCAGGTCCGGAGGAATTAATTGACAGGGGACAGATTTGAGAGAGGCATGTGTACAGTTATCACTGAATGAACAGTCCAAGTAATACTTAGTGGTAAACACTCACTTAGGTTTGTTCCAGTTTCAAAGATTACCATTTGGAATTGCTCCAGTTCCTGGAACAGTTAAAAGAAGCCCTTCCTGCATTATCTGGATGATATTGTCATCATGGGTCATAGGTCTGCATAACATTTAGTGAATTTAGACTGTTTGTTTCAAGTTCTTTCTGTAGATGGCTTAAAGTGCAACAAGGGAAAGCTTTGAACTATTTATTTCACATAATAAATGGACAGAGTGTACATCCAAGCAGAGATCTGCCAGCACCCCTTAACATTAAGAAGCTCTAATCAGTCATAATGAAGCTCACCTATTATATCAAATTTATTCCTAACCATGGGCAAATTGCTGCTCCACTTAACCCACAGTGCCAGAAAAATGTTCCTCTTGTGTAGTCCAAAGATTGCCAGAATGCATTTCTGCAGTTGGAAGAGATATAGTTAAGTTTTAGATGTTTGGTTCACTTTGACCCAGGTAAGCCTGTTGTTTTAGCTGTGGATGCATCTTTTTATGAGGTTGGAGAGCAGTGCTCTTCCATAAGATTGATACTTCTGGCATACCTCTTGCTTTTACCTCAAAAAATCTCTGAGCAAAGCACATTGTAATTACAGTCAGCTTGAAAGATAGGCACCCACTATTATCTATGGCGTTACAAAATTTCACCAGTATTTGTATGGCCATAAGTTATTTTTGCTAACAGATCATCAGCCTTCAATGGCCTTGTTCACTCCTGCCAAGCTTGGGCCCAAATATTGTCTAATTATCAGTATGAGTTGTACAGGCCCACTGCCCAACATTTACATGCTGACACATTGTCTCAGATACTGGTCAGTATTGACACACTGTTTGATCCATCTCAGGAATCATGTTTTGAAATCAATTCTCAGGATATTAAATGTCTTCAAAATTTTCCTCTTGACTTTCAGCTTGTTGCCACTGTAGCTGCTTCTGATGGAGCTGTGCAGGTTGTATTTCAGTACGTGTGCCATGGGTGACCAAGCAGTTTGTTTGTAAGACATTCATCACCAAGTGGTGCATCACTACTTTTTGCATCACCACACAGTATCTGTGTGCTCAGGTGTTCTAATATTGCTTACAGAGAATGACATTGCCCTGGTTGTGATTCCTCACTCCCGAAAGTGGGAAGTTCTGGATTTATTGCACCAAGATCACTGGGGTGTATTTGGCATGAAACAACTTGTCAGACATTATTGTACTTATCAGGGAATGGAAATCAGACAGATCAAATGACCTGTTGTTGCAAAGTTTGTGCAGAGCACCACTCAGCTCTGCCACATAACTTTTTTGAGTGGCCGCTTCTGTCCAGACCATGGCAATGCATTCATATTGATTTTGTGGGTGCTTTCTGGAACACACTATGGTTGTTAGTGGCTTGCACTTATGGTAAGTTTCCTTTTGTTATTCTCATGAGACCCACCACTATTGCAAGTACAGTATCAACCTTGTCTTCTATTTTTTTGTCTTGAAGATCTTCCAGAGGTCTTTGTCTCAGACAATGGAAAACTATTCACATCACCTAATTTCCAACAGCTTTTTGCTGCCAGTGGCATATACAACGTGACCAAAGGAAGTAGGTTACAGTACGCTTGTTCGCCCAATGCTTGAATACTGCTCAGCAGCATGGGATCCGCACCAGGTAGGATTGATAGAAGAGATAGAGAAGATCCAACGGAGAGCAGCGCGCTTCGTTACAGGATCATTTAGTAATTGCGAAAGCGTTACGGAGATGATAGATAAACTCCAGTGGAAGACTCTGCAGGAGAGACGCTCAGTAGCTCGGTACGGGCTTTTGTTAAAGTTTCGAGAACATACCTTCACCGAAGAGTCAAGCAGTATATTGCTCCCTCCTACG
The DNA here is from genome assembly GCF_023897955.1 of Schistocerca gregaria. Taxonomy (NCBI): domain Eukaryota; kingdom Metazoa; phylum Arthropoda; class Insecta; order Orthoptera; family Acrididae; genus Schistocerca; species Schistocerca gregaria. The sequence continues at coordinate 359,028,324 of NC_064922.1, forward strand.
TATATCTCGCGAAGAGACCATGAGGATAAAATCAGAGAGATTAGAGCCCACACAGAAGCATACCAACAATCCTTCTTTCCATGTACAATACGAGACTGGAATAGAAGGGAGAACCGATAGAGGTACTCAGGGTACCCTCCGCCACACACCGTCAGGTGGCTTGCGGAGTATGGATGTAGATGTAGATGTAGACCACTGCACCTTTTTGCCAACAATCCAACAGTGAAGTTGACTTTTTCTGTCGTACTGCACCTTGCCATGCAACGGGAAGTTGCTGTCAGAATTGTTATATGGTCATAGGAAGTGTATCCTGTTACATCTCCTGTTGCTGCCATGGAAGCAATTCATTCTTTCAGGTCAGACAAAGTTTCAGCTGCAGGATGAAATCTTTTACAAAGTCTTTGGCAAGAAACAGCATTTGTAATGTGGAGTCATTACCAAAATGATTAGCCGCTCCTCATATGTCATCCTCTGTTCTGTTGGGCTACTGCATCGCCACCAAAATCATCTGTGCCATGCATATGAGTATGCCAATGATTCTGCTGCAGAATCTATGTCTACATCTATATCTACACAGATACTCTGCAAACCACCGTACAGGGCATGGTGGAGAGTACCCTGTATCACTACTAGTCATTTCTTTTCCTGTTCCACTCCCGAATAGAGCAAGGGAAAAATAACTGTCTATATGCCGTAATATGAGCCCTAATTTCTTGTATCTTATCAGTTTGTGGTCCTTATGTGCAATGTATGTTGGCAGCAGTAGAATCGATGTGATTTCTTCTGAGGGGAAAAATTGCTGGCAACATACAATGTTAGCTCTTAGAGTCATAAGTGCACATTCTGACACAGTGCGGACTTCTAGTTTCACCTTTACACATGCACCTGCATGCCACATATGGAACAGTATTTGCAGAGGGTGTGGACTTCAACAGAGGATGACCCTGTGATGAGCACCAATGTGCTTGTGTCTCTGTGTCAGTTTTTGCTGTAATGCTGACACTGTGAACTAACAATCTCCAGTGGCAGATAACAGGAGATGGCAAAATGGCTGCCAGCCAAAATATTGTGTGAAGAAGTCCACATGATCTGGCACCAATACCAAAACCTCATAGAACAGGCAGTAGAATCGTTTGGTAGTTAGCTCCAAATGCCAGTTCTCCAAATTTTCGCAATAGTGTTTCTCAAAAAGAACATTGCTTTCCCTCCAAAGACTCCCATTTGAGTTCCTGAAGCATGTCCATAACACTTACATGTTGTTCGAACCCACCGGAAACAAATCTAGCAGCCCGCCTCTGAATTGTTTCAATGTCTTCCTTCAATCCAACCTGGTATGGGTCCCAAACACTAGAGCAGTACTGAATAATAGGTCCCATCAGCATCCTATATGCAGTCTCCTTTACAGGTGAACCATTCTTTCCTAAAATTCTTCCAATACACTGAAGTCAACCATTCACCTCCCCTGCCACAGTTATCACATGTTCGTTCCATTTCATATCACTTTGCAATGTTACACCCAGATTGTGTCAAGCAGGACAGTAACACTGTCTCCAAACATTACAGGTATGTTCTTCTTACTGATCTGCATTAACTTACATTTTTCCACATTTAGAGCTAGCTATCATTCATCATACCAAGTAGAAATTTTGCCTAAGTATTCATGCATATTCCTACAGTCACTCATCTTCGACACCTCACTGTACATCACAGCATCATCAGCAAACAACTGCTGATTGCTGTCCACCCTGTCTGCCAAATCATTTAAGTATATAGAGAACAACAGCAGTCCTATCGCACTTTCCTGGGGCACTCCTGATGATGATACCCTTGTCTCTGCTGTACACTTGCTGTCAAGGACAGCATACTATTACTTAAGAAGTCTTTGAGCCCCTCACATATCAGTTAACTTATTCCATATACTCATACCTTCATTAAAAGCCTGCAATGGGGCACCATGTCATATGCTTTCCAGAAATCTAGAAATATGGAATCTGCCTGTTGCCTTTCATTCATAGTTCACAGTATATCAAAAGAGAAAAGGGCAAGCTGAGTTTCACACAAGTGATTTTTCTAAAACCATGCTCATTCATATACATAAGCTTCTCCTTCTCAAGAAAATTTATTATATTCAAACTGAGAATAGGTTACAGGGTTCTGGAGCAAACCAAAGCTAGTGATATTGGTCTCTATTTTGCATGTCTGTTCTTTTACCTTTCTTATGTCCTGCACTCACCTGATCTTTTTGCCAGTAACTTGGGACTTTGTGCTGAGGAGGGGGAGAAGTGGGTGAGGGTTAAAGATTCATGATAAATGCAGGCTAGGTAATGAGCCAGTCCCATAGAGTACTCTTTGTAAAACCGAATTGGGATTTCATCTGGGCTTGGTGATTAATTTGCTTCCAAATCTTTCAGTTGTTTCTCTATGCCAGGGATACTTACTATTACATCATCCATATGAGTCCCTGTCTGATGGTCAAATAATGGTACGTTTGCATGATTCTCCTGTGTGAATAGTTACTTGAAATTGCCATTTAAAACTTCAGCTTTTGTTTTGCTATCTTCAACTGCCACACCAAACTGGTGAACAAGGGACTGAATGGAAGCCTTTGACCTGCCTAGTGATTTTACATAGTATCAGAATTTTCTTGGGTTCTCTGCCAGATCTTTTGCTAAGATATGATGGAGGTAGTTAATGTATGCTTTGCGTATAGATCTTTTTACGGATGCACAAATATCTACTAATCTTTGCTTGTTGTCATTTGTGCATTCTCTTTTGACCTGAGACTGCAATATTTTCCATCCTTTATCCACTAACTAGGTACATAACTCTCCAGACCATGATTTACAATCTGCTTACACTTTGCCCATAATACCTTACATCCATCTTACTGGAAGTGAATGATGTCAATTCACTATCTAAGTGAGATGCTAATAACTGCTTATTTCTTCTACCTACCAGAAACACTCTTCTAGCCTTCTTGACTGATTTATTAACTTTCATAATCACAGTTGCTATAATGACATCACAATTGTTAGTGCCCATTTCTAAGCTGTCATTGTAGATTATGTCTGGCCTATTTGTAGCTACAAGATCTCAGATATTTCCATTGTGTGTGGGCTGCCGAGCTAGCTGCTCAAGGCAGTTTTCAGAAAACATTTCCAAAAGCATTTCACACGACTGTCTGTCTATACGACTCCCCCTCCCCCCTTCTCACATCCCACCCACCCAATGAATCGACAGCAGACATCCCAGTCTATACTCAGTACTTTAAAGTCACCTCCAACTACTATTGCACGATCTGGATATTTACGAGTTACTAACCATAGACTTTTCTTGAATGACTATAGTTCTGTTACAGCTGAATCAGGTGGCCAGTAAAAACATTCAACAATTAACTTGGTTTCACCTACACCTGTAATATATGACCAGGTAACTTCACTGCCAAACTCAATTTCAATCTCAATACAGACAATATTTTTGTCAACTACAATGAACACTACCCCTCCTATGACCTCTAATCTGTCTTTCCAATATACATTCCATGACTCACTAAATATCTCAGAGCTTCACACCTCAGGTTTCAGCCAGCTCTCTGTCCCAGGAATAATTTGTTTGTGAGATGTTTCTTGGAGTGTAGTAAATTCAGGAACCAATATTTCGACAGTTTACTGGTAAAATGTTGACAGTTGAAGTGTCTTTATTCTGAATGCTGTCCAACTTCCCTTGTTGTGTATAGAGTGGCTAATTTTCGTCAGAGCACCTCAAGTTACCGTCTTGTCTAAAACACCCTCTTGTGCACTCCACAAGTACTCTGCTACCCAAGACCAAATAGCTGTTTCCTTTGCAGTGTGCACCCATGACCTATCAAGGGAGCCCTATAAATCCCCATACAATAATGCACATCTATAAATCTGCAGCCAAGTTGTCACAGAGTGAAGAAGCCTTTGGTTGAGACCAAAGTTCTGAACACTATCTGCTTAAGATGCACCATAATGTGCCTCATGTTGGAGCTCCCAATAACTAATAAATCCCTCCTCCTGTGTGCCTGATTCGACCCTGCTGAATGAGCAGCCATCTGTCCACTCCCAAGTGAGGCCCGGTGGCCAGTCTCCACATTAGCCCTCCACCTCAAGCAATGCGAACACCTTATCAACTGCCACTCACACTGCTGTGAGGCTGGATCCACCACATTGGGTGCACTAGGAGGTGCCTTGGAAGCAGAGGCCATGGGCAAAACAAGTGTCATCTAAGGTGTCCCATGCAACACACCAGATTCTCCACCACCACTACACCCCAAGGCAGCAGCCTGAATGTGACTGAATGTAGTTAAAACAACATTCAGCTGTTCATGAACTACAGCCTGCTCCTTCTGCACCCGTACACAGCATGCACACATCCTAACCGTCCTAGCAAGACTAACAGAAGAACAATGTTAGTCTTGTTGTCCAGGTCCAATACATCGCTGAGGTCCTCATCTACTGTCAAAGCCATCTCTGCCAGTTTTGGCTAGCTACTTCCTCTGTGGTGTCCATGGAAATTGACAGGCCACCCGTGCTGTCACATGTCGCTGCTGCCAGCTGTCACCCAGATGCTCAAACCAATGTCTGCCCCAGAAAGACATCACATCAGAAGATCCACCTGCTGTCCAGCCAACCACAGCATATGTGTCTCTGGATGTGAGCATGCACCTGTGACCGTTTTTCGACTGGTGTTCCTGGTCACCCTCGTAGTGGACACTAGCGTGCAGGCAAGAAGGTGTCATCAGACACAGTTACCCATCAAGTGCATCCCCCTCACATGATAATGTTGCAGATGTTTAGATGTTATGTTTGGATTGGGGGAGGGGGGGGGGGGAGGAATGCTGTATTGTCAAGAGATTCTGGTGCTACACCAAAGATGGCAATGGATATCAATAACACAGGCATTAGCAAGGCCTTGCTGCAATCTGCAACAATGAATCAAAGATGCTCCTGATGACCACACCTCTCTCCTCACCATTACAGTGCCCTCCCATAGAGGGTTGAACATGCCAGAGCTCTTCCCCAGTTTGAGACCTCTGCTACAGCAGTCAGTATCATTGTGAAGGCCAGTGACGGTTAAAGTTCTGATAAATGTACTTTCGTAAATGATGCATTTTGTATTGAAAAAAACGATTCGTTAATAAGTGCATCACGGAATGCTTTCATAGCCAGTCACAATTGTAAATTATCAAGAAATTTTGTGACAAGGAAGTGTGTCAAAGTTAAGTAAATCTTTCACTTGTTTATGTAATAAAGTGAACTAATATTTCATGTGTTCTAATTTGATGAACCTGCTCTGATAGCAATCAAAGAATCCACAATTATGGCGATTGGCCAGATTTCTTCCCTCACCACAACATTCAGTCATCGTAAACTTCATTACATGATATTTTGGTTGGACAACTGTGAAACGAAATATTGTGTAATGAATTTTCCTACGACCAACTGCAAGTGCAAAATCTCTTTGAACAGTTGATTCACCAGGAAAATTTTAAATTTTACAAGTCCCTGTTTACTGAATCAACAGCTTCAGCAATTCAGTTTCTCAGCTCTTGAGGAGTAGCTGCCATAGATGGGACAAAGACTCTTGAGATTTTTTCTGTTGGTGGTATATAAAAGACAGAGTCTTCAGCAATTCAGTTTCTCAGCTCTTGAGGAGTAGCTGCCATAGATGGGACAAAGACTCTTGAGATTTTTTCTGTTGGTGGTATATAAAAGACAGAGTCTTTGTCCATCTATGGCAGCTACTCCTCAAGAGCTGAGAAACTGAATTACTGAAGCTGTTGATTCAGTAAACAGGGACTTGTAAAATTTAAAATTTTCCTGGTGAATCAACTGTTCAAAGAGATTTTGCACTTGCAGTCGGTCGTCGGAAAATTCATTACACGATATTTCGGTTCACAGTTGTCCAACCAAAATATCATGTAATGAAGTTTACAATGACTGGCTGTAAGCCCGAAATCTCATTGAACAAACAGAGACCTGTTGATTCATATAAGGAATGAAACGGACTACCTTTTCAATGTTTCTCAAGCAATGTGTGGTGTCTTTTTTATGTTTTTCCCATGGTGTATGTTGAGTGTTGAGTATATGGCAAAGAATGTGTGCAAACATAAAACATTACATCTTGCTCCAGCCAGAGGCATGTGAAATGTATTTCTATCTGACATAGTTTATCTGTAATAAACAACTGAAATCTGTTCTTTCTTTTTGAATCGCCATGTATTTCAGTAAATGAAAGGTCAGAACTGAAGGTGTTTTGATGTGTCCATATATTGGAGCATCTATGAAAAAATGTGTTAACTTGTCCATTCTACTACTCCATATTATTTTAATAGTGCCTTAATAGTGTAAGAGGAAATGCTCCTCAAAAACAACATCATAAATCTAAGCTTCCAGTTTTTCAAAGTCTGTGACTACTTATAATGCCTACAAGATGTCTTATTCAAGGATAATATTATGGCTGCATTCTGATAAAATGACATATTCAAAGGGCTGTATTCTGTCATTGACAGTTGTTCTCACAACAGAGATGCCTGCTGGCTGGATATATTTTCTATTTGCAACTTTCTGCACAATGGGCTACAAGTAATCAGCATCAGGAAATACTTCCAACAAGGTGGTTAGAACATTTCTGAATGATTAGCCTCCATCTGTTTCTTTCATGTCAGATTTCTTCCCTCACAACAACATTCAATGTCTCTCTTTTCCTTATCTACATCTATATCTACATGATTACTCTGCAATTCACAGTTAAGTGCTTGGCAGAGGGTTCATTGAACCACAATCATACTATCTCCCTCCCATTCCACTCCCGAACAGCGAGTGGGAAAAACTAATACCTAAACCTTTCTGTTTGAGCTCTGATTTCTCTTATTTTATTTTGATCATTCCTACCTATGTAGGCTGGGCTCAACAAAATATTTTCGCATTCGGAAGAGAAAGTTGGTGACTGAAATTTCGTAAATAGATCTTACCGCGATGAAAAACGTCTTTGCTTTAATGACTTCCATCCCAACTCGCGTATCATATCTGACACACTCTCTCCCCTATTACGTGATAATACAAAACGAGCTGCCCTTTTTTGCACCCTTTCGATGTCCTCCGTCAATCCCACCTGGTAAGGATCCCACACCGCACAGCAATATTCTACGAGAGGACGAACGAGTGTAGTGTAAGCTGTCTCTTTAGTGGACTTGTTGCGTCTTCTAAGTGTCCTGCCAATGAAATGCAACCTTTGGCTCGCCTTCCCCACAATATTATCTATGTGGTCTTTCCAACTGAAGTTGTTCCTATTTTCACACCCAGATACTTAGTTGAATTGACAGCCTTGAGAATTGTACTATTTATCGAGTAACCGAATTCCAACAGATTTCTTTTGGAGCTCATGTGGATCACCTCACACTTTTCGTTATTTAGCGTTAACTGCCATCTGCCGTACCATACAGCAATCTTTTCTAAATCACTTTGCAACTGATACTGGTCTTCGGATGACCTTACTACATGGTATATTACATCATCATCTGTGAACAACCTAAGAGAACTGCTCAGATTGTCACCCAGGTCATTTATATAGATCAGGAACAGCAGAGGTCCCAGGACACTTCCTGGGGAACACCTGATATCACTTAAGTTTTACTCGATGATTTACCGTCTATCACTACGAACTGCGACCTTCCTGACAGGAAATCACGAATCCAGTCGCACAACTGAGACATTACCCAATAGGCCCGCAGCCTGATTAGAAGCCGCTTGTGAGGAACGGCGTCAAAAGCTTTCTGGAAATCTAGAAATACGGAATCAACTTGAGATCCCCTGTCGATAGTGGCCATTACTTCATGCGAATAAAGAGCTAGCTGCGTTGCACAAGAACGATGTTTTCTGAAACCATTCTGTAGTTAGATGGATTACTCCTACTACCCTTCTTAAACACTGGTGCGACCTGCGCAATTTTCTAATCTGCAGGTACAGATCTATTGGTGAGCGATCGGTTGTATATGATTGCTAAGTAGGGAGCTATTGTATCAGTGTAATCTGAAAGGAGCCTAATCGATTTACAATCTGGACCTCAAGACTTGCCCGTATCAAGCGATTTGAGTTGCTTCGCAACCCCTAAGGTATCTACTTCTAAGAAACTCATGCTAGCAGCTGTTCGTGTTTCAAATTCTGGAATATTCCATTCATCTTCCCTGGTGAAAGAATTTCGGAAAACTGCATTCAATAACTCCGCTTTAGCGGCACAGTCATCGGTAACAGTACCATCAGCACTGCGCAGCGAAGATATTGACTGCGCCTTGCCGCTTGTGTACTTTACATACGACCAGAATTTCTTCGGATTTTCTACCAAATTTCGAGACAATGTTTCATTGTGGAACCTATTAAAGGCATCTTGCATTAAAGTCCGTGCCAAATTTCGCGCATCTGTAAATTTTTAGCCAATCTTTGGGTTTTCGCGTTCTTCTGAACTTCGCATGTTTTTTCCGTTGTCTCTGCAACAGCGTTCGGACCTGTTTTGTGTACCAGGGGGATCAGTTCCATCTCTTACAATTTATGAAGTATGAATCTCTCAATTGCTGTTGCTACTATATCTTTGAATTTGAGCCACATCTCGTCTACATTTGCATAGTCAGTTCGGATGGAATGGAGATTGTCTCTTAGGAAGGCTTCTAGTGACACTTTATCCGCTTTTTTAAATAAAATTATTTTGCGTTTGTTTCTGGTGGATTTGGAAGAAACGGTATTGAGCCTAGCTACAATGACCTTATGATCACTAATCACTGTATCAGTCATGATGCTCTCTATTAGCTCTTGATTGTTTGTCGCTAAGAGGTCAAGTGTGTTTTCGCAACCATTTACAATTTACGTGGGTTCATGGACTAACTGCTCAAAATAATTTTTGGAGAAAGCATTTAGGACAATCTCGGAAGATCTTTTCTGCTTACCACCGGTTTTCAACAAGTATTTTTGCCAATATATTGACGGAAGGTTGAAGTCCCCACCAACTATAACCATATGAGTGGGGTATTTATTTGTTACGAGATTCAAATTTTCTCTGAACTGTTCAGCAACTATATTATCGGAGTCTTGGGGTTGGTAGAAGGAGCCAATTATTAACTTAGTTTGGCTGTTAAGTATAACCTCCACCCATACCAATTCGCACTGAGTATCTACTTCGACTTCACTACAAGATAAACCGCTACTGACAGATACAAACACTCCACCACCAATTCTGCCTAATCTATCTTTCCTGAACACCGTCTGAGACTTTGTAAAAATTTCCACAGAACTTATTTCAGGCTTTAGCCAGCTTTCTTTACCAATAACGATTTCAGCTTCTGTGCTTTCTATTAGCACTTGAAACTCAGGGACTTTCCCAGCACAACTACAACAATTTACAACAAGTCTTCATCCTGACACATTCCTTCCATGTATTGAAAAACAATTCAATTAGGTTGCATCAATTTCACATGGCCAAACCACTTCAGTCTTGGTACACTCAGCCTCTCCTCAATGGTAACATCCACATTCCTGTGTCTCCTCATGTTCTCGTCAGTGATCTTGTCTCTTCTTCTCATTTGTAGAGAAGACCCAAGGAATTTTATTTCAAAAGTTGTTGTTGACCTATCTGTATTTTGATTGTTCAAACAATTTAAAAACAACAGTTGTAGGTTGTTCAATAGTTTTTACTAACTTGAGAATGACATGGTTCACCCAGATAGTGCATCATCAGGTTTTCATAAAAATCAAAAATTTTGCACCAAAAAAGCATGCTGCAAAGAAGGTATGATACTGAACAAAGGGTAATGAAAGGCAACCTCATGGAGGCAAATTCAGTAACTTTTATTCAGTATCGTACTTCTTTCGCACATGCTTTTTGGCAGAAATTTTTTTATTATCTAATGTAACCTGATTTTGTCCTATCTTGAGCTAATAAATGACATTGTGTGACCTATGACTATTTTTTAAATAGTAGTAATAGTAATGTTGCTGTCCCACCACTCCAAGATGGACTGCAATAATTTTTATGGCATGTTTAACTCTCAGAAGAAAGTTCCTTATCCCATAAAATGTTTCATACTAGATTCAAGAATTTAGATGCTTTGGTAATCCTGTTCAGAACCTCAAGATTAGCAGCCCCATGACTTGCCACAACACTACCAAGATATGTGAAGCAGTTGATATTCATGATCTTCTTCCCCTCAAAAAATAGGTTACATGGAGAGGGCACAACCTAATTTTGGAGGGCAAGAACCTTGGAGCACAACCTACTGCAGTTGATGATGATAACAATATGAATTCACATAATATACTGCCCTAGAGTCAATTAGTGTGTGGACAATATGATTCTCAATAATGACATTAGTGTGATTGCCAGGCATCATGACAACTGTTGTTCATGCAGGATTTTCATCTGCAGTAGCTTCAACTCCATGGACGGTCACCTCGATTAAATTTCCTGATTTTGGTGGCTGTTTGGCTGGTACCTCTAGGACAATGGAGAACAACTGCGACACTATGGAGACCAACTTCAACTATGGTATGGTGATGGGCTTCACTGTGTAAGCCAGCTGTAGTATCTGTAGTCACCTGGTATTAACAACACTGCCCTGCTGTTTGACTACTGGAAACAAACTAGTCATAAAATACTCTACTTCATTTCTTGTAGTAGTGTAAAACTTGCCCGAGGCATCCACAATGGAAACTGACAGGTGTGTCATCCTCTGCTCCCCAAATATCCATTTTTCTGTTATGCAATCAAACTAATGAGGGAGCTTATTGTACCCATGATGTCAAGAACCTTGGAAGTTGTTTGACAGTTACAGCATAAGTCAAGCATTTCTCACTCCATTTCTCTATCTTTGTTTTGTAAAAATGATTGACAAATCTCTTCCAGAATTAACAATGCCAACTCCTCCCGGCTGGGTTCAGCTGTCAATGTTGCTATTCTGACTGTCTGGGTTCAACATTTACAAATGTCATACACAGTAAGAATGGTTTCTTTTACTAATGTTAGCAATGTGAGGTCCTGATGGTCTACCTTGACTGTCATTGGTATGACATTCACAAGTCTGCTGAATATCTTCCAGCATACTCTTCTCCGGTATAATGCTGTAAGTGCTGGATCACTTAATGAAATCCTCTGATGTGACATCCTTGAAAACAATCACTCAATAGATGTCTTTATTCACACCCTTCATTAGATGTGAAGCTTTGTGGCTTTCATCATACTTATAGTCACTGTGTGATAGAGTACACTGAATGTGAGGCCTCATATTGCTCTGACCTTGAGCTCCTGGTTGACACCAAATGTTTTCTTAATTCCTATCTGAAATTTTTTTGTTGCACTATTAATCTTGTTCTCATGCTGGGCTGTATTGTTAAAGTGAAGGTAGGTGTTGGCAAGATACATAATATCATGCCACCCATTGTATGAGAGATACATTTTCATCCTTTTAGTCATTTAATTGGGATGTGACCAGCATCTCCCAAAAGCGCTCACTCATGGATGTATACTTGACTCACTGACTCTTTTGTATTTATTTGTGCTATGACAATACAGACCACAGGAGTGAAGTTGTACTTGTATTCAAATTCTTGCCTGTGAATGCTCTTGCACAACCTTATTGGAGACAAAGTTATATTAGTGACTGAGATACCTAATGTAACAGTTTGGATCATAGCCTTGATTATACAACTGAGAGTGACTTCAGGAACATTGTTCAATGGACTAGTATGAAGATCAGGTTACTCTTTGAGAGATATGAGAAGCGCTAGGTGAAACATTCTGTCAAGCATGTTATTGCAAAGCTTTGAAAATGACTCAAGGAACAGGGATCTTCACACATGGATGTTATTGATGCATTGCCCCTGTAATGTGGTGGACCAAAAAACACAACACTGAATTGCTGATACTGTTACACCAAACAACCCAAGCCACATTCTGATTAAATACACAAATATTCAAACTTAAATATTTACCTATTCTTTTATGTTAATTACTTGTAAATTTTGTTTCTTTTATCAGATATGTAAAGTTACCAGATATGAAAACATTACTGTGCTTCACACATAATTTGGAATATATGCCACTCGAGATTACAAAATGTTCAAATTTTCAAATTGCTCTGAGCACTATGGGACTCAACTGCTGTGGTCATCAGTCCCCTAGAACTTAGAACTACTTAAACCTAACTAACCTAAGGACATCACACACATCCATGCCCAAGGCAGGATTCAAACCTGCGACCGTAGCAGTCACACGGTTCCGGACTGCGTGCCTAGAACCACGAGACCACCGCGGCCGGCTACAAAATGTTGTAATACACTGAAAATGTTAATCTAAAAATGAAGAAAGTCTTGGTATTTGAAACTTAATGACTATCCATTGATAAAATTGCATATTTTACAACTTTCAAATGAAATAACTGGACATTTTGTTACCCTAAGTGATCACTATTTATTTACAATTAATCATGTATGTCACAGTATGACCTAATTAAACTGAAATTAACTTTTGTAATTGCAATTTTCTTTTTTAAATTATAACTTCAACAACATGTGATCTAATGAGAATAATCAATGCTTGAAAAATAATATAACTGAATAGATAACAAATCTACATAGATAACAAATCTACCTACCAAGTGCCAGTATGTGAAAACACATATAAAAGACATGGAAATGGGTTAAGTTTTCAGAACCAGTGGCTCCTTCTTTAACCAGAAGAGTTGAAGGGAAAGGAAGAGAGGTGAAGGTAAGGGACTGGCAAGGTTTAGAACATGGGAAGGGTTGTGGAAAAGCGACCCCAGAATCCCAGGTCAGGGAAGACTTACCAGACAGGATGACAAAGAAAGACTGTTTGTTGATGACTGCACCAGACAAGATTTGAAAATTAAGGACTTAAATGTGGAAGATAGAGTAATAAGCAAGACACATTTTACTCAAAAAACCTTGTGCAGGAGTCAATAAGAGAAGAGCAGAAGGTTAAGTGCATTATAAATGATAGACAGGTGGCAGGGGGAGGGGGGTTGGAAAATAAAAGGGAGTAAAGAAAAGGAATAGTTACTGAAAAGAAATGCTAAGACCACAGAAACTAACATAAATTTCAGGCAGAAAAGTGGCAAGAAATAAGCAAATGTTGCAACACAGTTCTCACCAGCAAAGTTCTGAGAAACTGGTGTTACGTGGGAGAATGCAGATGGTACAGTTGGTGGAACAGGTGCCGAGGTCATGACTGTCATGTTGTAGAGCATGCTTAGCATCAGGATACTGTGTGTTGCTGATATATACTCTCCATTTGGCAACACATACTACATTGGCAACACACAATATCCTGTGCAGAGCATGACAGTCACAGCCTCATCTCATGCAGGCACCAATGTGCAGTCTTTTCTTATCATCGCAGCTGGTTATTCTCCCCTGACCAAAGGTTCTGGGAAACTTTTCCATAACTCTCCCAATTTCCTAAACCCATAAGTCCTTTCCCTTCATCCTTCCTGCTTTCCCTTCCAACCTTCTGCCAAAAGATGAAACCACTGGCCACAAAAGTTTGCACATTTCCATATCTTCCATGTGTGTTTTCTCATGCCGCTACTTGGTGATTTGATTTCTTATCTGTCCAGTTATACTAATCTGTCCAGTCTACTAATATTGACTGTCAAAACTTTTACAAACAGTTGAGCACATGAGCCTACAGAAATCAGTATCAGTGTTATAACTATGAAGTCAGTTGTCAGATGTTGCTAGTCATTGTGTACTCAGTAAAATTATTAAGTTCCATTAGAAAATATAATCAAAATTTGAAATGTGTGTTTGTGTTTTCACTAGGAAATCATATAAATGCCTCATACAATTAAAATCTGGGATATATTCATTTACAGTAATGAATATATCCCTACCCCATTGTTGTCAAATGAAAGTTAAGTAAAATGGCTATTTACTGATACTCAATTTGATTTAAATGCATTATGGCTCATTTTGATCATTAAATCAAAGCACAAAACAAAGTTATAATCTTCACATCATGACATTATAACCCTCACTCACTCGCATCATACATGGCACAGTTTGCACTTTAATGCTTCCAGTAATATGTTAAATGCTTGGCTAATAGCCAGAAGTGTCCTCTCTGAGAAAATCTGTGCCATCTGGACCACACTGGCTGCTACTGCCACGCAGCAGCACTGCTGAGTCACTGCAGGAGTAATGGTTATTCTTATTAGGGTTGACTCCATTTAAACATTGCAAAAATCTGCCAAAACATCAGAGAAAATAAGCCTGGTGGCTCTTAGGAGGAACACCCTCTATATGCAAAATGTGAAGTTAAGCCCCTAGCTCTTGAATTTAACAAACCTTCTGTTGAAAAGGTTTTTGAATACTATGCCACAAAGGTGGGTCAATATCTACATTCATACTCAGTAAGCCACTGTGAAGTGTATGACAGAGGGAACTTAGCATGGCACCTTGTGTTATGGTTTCGCCCCATTCCAACTGAATATCGAGTGTGGGAAGAATGACTGATCAAATGCCTCTGTAGTTCAGAAAATACAGAAGCTTATAGTACTGAACGTTTACAGGGCAGTAGCAGGAAGTATCTTAAATTTCATAACACACCAAGGAACCTTTTAATAAGGTTATACACACTCAACTGGAGAATCACTGTTTGTGGAGACTTTAATGTTAGTTTGCTGTCAGAGAGTACTAGTCTATGGAACTTAGAACTGCTGGTGTCCAGCTTTGGATTATTTTCTACAGCAAACTTCCCTATGAGGATTGAAGGACATAGTAGTAGTAGTAGTTTATTCATCCAGAGACTATGTACATTGCATGGATTTCATCAAAAAATGTGCATAGTAGTCTACACAACACCAGTCTGCATTGAAATAGCACGTACAACTTTGATTAATTACATTAATGTATGATAAAGACTTTTTACATGGAATACACAGTTGATATTTAGATATAGCACATTATAATTCTAACACTTTTGTACATATTATTTATTTAGATCATAGCAACAGTAAGATAAAAATTACTATTGGTGCAGAGTACATGAATCTAATTGTTTTGTGTGAAGCTATGCCAGGTATTCGTTTACACTATAATAGCAGTTGGCCATTAATAGTTTGAATACTGCTTCTTTAAATGAAGACAACTTTTTTATTTCTTTTATCTTTACTGGTAGTTTGTTATACAATCTACTTCCTTGTATGTTCATTTGTTTGTTTCTGCGCCAAAGCCTTGTTAACTCTTTTAATATGAATGTCATTGAACTTTCATGTGTTGTAAGTATGTAGATCAGAGTTGGATTGGAAATTGCCAATATTTCTTTCTACATTAATTACGCTTTTTTGTATATAGAGACACGGTAGGGGTAGAATATTTATCTGTTGAAATAATTGCTTTGAAGGAGTTAGCCTTTAACTGTTGGTAATTATTCTAACAGCTCGTTTTTGTAGAGTCAAGATGGTTTTGAAATTTTTCTTATTATGACCCCAGAAGGTGAGGCCATAGGTAATAGCAGAATGTGTACAAGGTGTAACAAAAAGGTATGGCCAAACTTTCAGGAAACATTCCTCACACACAAAGAAAGAAAATATGTTATGTAGACATGTGTCCGGAAATGCTTACTTTCCATGTTAGAGCTCATTTTATTACTTCTCTTCAAATCACATTAATCATGGAATGGAACCACACATTAACAGAACATACCAGCGTGACTTCAAACACTTTGTTACAGGAAATGTTCAAAATGTCCTCTGTTAGCGAGGATACATGCTCCACCCTCGCATGGAATCCCTGATGCGCTGATGCAGCCCTGGAGAATGGTGTATTGTATCACAGCCGTCCACAATATGAGCACAAAGAGTCTCTACATTTGGTACCGGGGTTGCATAGACAAGAGCTTTCAAATGCCTCCATAAATGAAAGTCAAGAGGGTTGAGGTCAGGACAGCATGGAGGCCATGGAATTGGTCCGCCTCTACCAATCCATCAGTCACCGAATCTGTTGTTGAGAAGCGTACGAACACTTCGACTGAAATGCGCAGGAGCTCCATTGTGCATGAAGCACATGTTGTGTCGTACTTGTAAAGGCACATGTTCTAGCAGCACAGGTAGAGTATCCTGTATGAAATCATGATAATGTGCTCCATTGAGAGTAGGTGGAAGAACATGGGGGCCAATCAAGACATCACCAACAATGCCTGCCCAAACGTTCACAGAAAATCTCGTCCGCCCGCACATGTTGATTGTGAAAATTCACAATTTGATCACGTTGGAATGAAGCCTCATCCGTAAAGAGAACATTTGCACTGAAATGAGGATTGACACATTGTTGGAGGATCCATTCGCAAAGTGTACCCGTGGAGGCCAATCAGCTGCTGATAGTGCCTGCACACACTGTACACGGTACGGAAACAACTGGTTCTCCCGTAGCACTCTCCATACAGTGACGTGGTCAACGTTACCTTGTACAGCAGCAACCTCTCTGACACTGACATTAGGGTTATCGTCAACTGCACGAAGAATTGCCTCATCCATTGCAGGTGTCCTCATCGTTCTAGGTCTTCCCCAGTCACGAGTCATAGGCTGGAATGTTCCGCGCTCCCTAAGACGCAGATCAATTGCTTTGAACGTCTTCCTATTGGGGCATCTTCGTTCTGGAAATCTGTCTCGATACAAACGTACCACGCTACGGCTATTGCCCCGTGCTAATCCATACATCAAATGGGCATCTGCCAACTCCACATTTGTAAACATTGCACTGACTGCAAAACCACGTTTGTGATGAACACTAACCTGTTGATGCTATGTACTGATGTGCTTGATGCTAGTACTGTAGAGCAATGAGTCGCATGTCAACACAAGCACCAAAGTCAACATTATCTTCCTTCAACTGGGCCAACTGGCGGTGAATCGAGGAAGTACAGTACATACTGACGAAACTAAAATGAGCTCTAACATGGAAATTAAGTGTTTCTGGACACAGGTCCACATAACATATTTTCTTTATTTGTGTGTGAGGAATGTTTCCTGAAAGTTTGACCGTACCTTTTTGTAACACCCTGTATAAGCAAAGTAAACAGTTCTGCTGCATTCCCTACTACACACAAAGCTAATAACACGTAATGCAAAGCAAGAAGAGCTTAACTTATGAGAGAGATACAGGATGTGGAATTTCCAGTCTAAATTTTCGTCTATGTGCACACCTAAGAATTTTGTGAGAGCAACTCTCACAAGTTCTTTATTTTGTATTCTGAGATCCAGATCAGAGTGTGACTTTGTTTTCCTGTAATGGATATAATCAGTTTTAGAGATATGATTAATTTGTTTATTTCAAACAAATTTTGCAAATATTCTATAACTCTGGTTGCAGATGTTGGCAATACCCAGTTTATGTCAGTTACTACAATGTTTGTGTCATCCGCAAACAGGATTATGTGAGTACCATTTACTGGAATCTTTACATCATTTATGTAAAGAAGAAATAGGAGAGGTTCCAGAACACTCCCATATGGTACCCCAATTGGCACAGCCTGAATATCCAATCTGTAAACAATACTATGGTATTTACTGTTTGTTGTTGCAATTTCTACTACCCATTTCCTATTATGGAGACATGACTGAAACCATTTTTTTGCCACTCCTCGTTTATACCGACATATCATGTTGGACAGTATCAAATGCCCGATAAGTCCAAGTTTCCCTGTATTTTTAATACAGTTTTCAAACATCCTTTCCACTGTACTGTTGTTCCTATCTAGCCCTGTTACACTATTTTCAATGAATTGGGTGAAGGTTGACTCTGTACTCATTCCTTTGTGAAACCTGTGTTGGCTTACAGACAATAGATTGAATTTCTTGAGGTAATTTGTAATTCTGTTTTTCATGACTGTCTCTATTACTTTTGAAAATACCAATAATAAAGCTATTGCTCTATAGTTTCCCACTTCATGTATATTGCCCTCTTTACACAATGGTTTTATTTTTGCAATTTTTAATCGTTGTGGAAAGACTCCTTCTGACAATGATATGCTTATGATGTGTGAGAGTGATATGACACTAGCATATCTCATCATGACTGAACAAGGTACCTCGTCAATCCCTGAGGACATTTTATTCTTCATTGTTTTTATTATTTGATTAACTTCCAACTTGTTAGCAGGAGGCAGCAATATTGAATTAACAATTTGTTCTCCTGGGATTGATGTTCTACTAATCCTAGAAAAATTTTTACTCGGATTGATTGCAACAGCTATATGTAATTTGCTTCTGACCCATCAACATGGAATGATTTAGCTGTAAAACTATAAGTGGAAATGACATCTTGAAGCACCTTAACCTCCTGTTTAATTAATCTTTTACTGTGCAACAGGTTTCGATCAAAGGCCATTATTCAGCAGTTGTAAACACGTCATGGGTGCAGGAAAATTTCAGGTGAAATCATGTTTGAAAGTTGCAGCAAAAATAAAAGTAATGCTTACAGATTTTGCTAACAGCTAAAGTTACAAATATATTTGTTAACATCAATAATTACACATATATGTAACTATTACTGCAATCTGTAAGTTTTGCTTGTATTTTTAATACAGTTTTCAAACATCCTTTCTACCTGGAATTTCCTTTTCCTGTTTATAACATGTGCAAGATAATGCTCTTTGACTGAAATGAGTTTCACAATAAAAATAAATAAATAAATAAATCGAACAGCAGTTTAATGTGTTACATTAAGTCAGTTTCACATTTTTTTTTCAAAACTGTGGAACACTAAAGAGTGGAAAAGTGAATAGAATACCTGAATATCATGGTACAATCTATATAAATATCATTTATATAGGAGATACATTATTAGCATAAATCTCATGTCTGTTTGGTCTAAATCTTACAATAGAAACTCCAGGTTATAACATGGTGCACCAGAAGTTAAAGAGGGCATTATTGTTGTCAACAGCGGGTACCATGAGTGAATAGAAACAAGACATACACAGTGCACATTGTCGACATTTACACCGTTGTGCACTGTTTTCAGTGCAATACAGACAGAATGATAATTAGGACAAGAAACAAAACAAAATTCAATAATTCATGGGAGACAGTGGGCTATGTATATCAAAATACTCAGAAGGTATGCTTGAACAGCCTCTGATGGTTTATCAAAGAAATTCTGGTTCACCCCATGGAATATATTATTGTCACACTCAGAGACAGCTGATAGCACTATAATTGTACATGTCTCCAGGCCTGATGGAACCTTTATCAGATTATCTAGAATCCAGTCATATTGAATTTTTAGCTAAGATAGCATCTTAGCCATAATCTACCATAAATTCTTCAAACATAAAACAGTGCCCAGTACTTGGAAGAAACTGCAGTTCATGCCCCCTACAGAAAGGTCTAAATTTCATTTATTACTGTTCAAATGATTGGGTGATGGCAGCATAGGTTTCCCCTGACATTTTCTTAGATCCACTCTGTGACCTGTGTTTGAGATTCCCTGAAACAAAAATATTTTTCTCCCAACAAAGTAGGGTTGGTTCATCAGTTGGAGCCAAGCCAAAGCAATGCACTCATTATCTGGGTTATTGGTTGTTCTGTCTATGCATATTTATGTACATGTGTGTGTGCATGCACACACGCACTCACACCCTCTCTCTCTCTCTCTCTCTCTCTCTCTCTCTCATACACACACAAACATGCACACATACACACACACACACACACTGCTAACTGCTCCTCACCAATGTAACTATGTGTACTCACATCATCCATGGCTAGTTTCCCAACGGAAATAATGTAACATTGAAACAAAAGAATACAGTACTGACAATAATGCTTTTTGTCACCTTCAAGGCAGGTTCTTTTTGGTAGTTTGTATGTGATTACTGTCAGTCACTGATCTGCAGCAACAAATAAGTTAACAGCAGGAAGAAAATGTTTAAATAGTTTATGCATGCTTCAATCCTCTCTTTTTGTCCTGTGACCCTCACTTGAAGATACTATGACTTATGCCAAGAGAATCACCTGATGGAATGTTTCAATTTTTACTACCCTTGCCAAAACAAGTTCACATTCAATTTAGAAATAGTTTTGAGATGTAGCCGCAAAGAAGAGTCCATGCTACAGTCAAAAGCAAACAGTTCCCACAAATTAGTATAAGTCATGCTGGGTTGTCAAGATAAGAACCCGAAACTATGATAGAAATTGCATAGAAAAATCCAAGTCTATAAGCGGGTACTTTTGGTCATGTGGAATAAGAGTCCAGATAATATCCAAGAGGTCAAAGGCCAGGAGAATAACAGCAGTATATTTTGCACAATAGATGTTTCAATAATAACAGCATCACATACACATGGAACTATTTCTTGCAAGGATGCACAACCTCTCCCCACGATTCATCTCTGGCATGATGACCAAGTGGTGCATAATGGTTATGGAGCTCAAGGTACAGGAGTTGTCCTCTGTAGCTGGTGTGAACACACTATCTGTAATGGCTCAGTGGTTAGAGTTGTACCAGGAAATGCTATTTATGTAAAATATTGATTCTACTGTAAACTTTGTTAGCACCAAAAACGTAAAGCAGTCATCAATCCAAAGGTTATTTCAAACACCCAGAGGTTTACTAGGCATGGTCCTGTTGGAGATGCTATGTCATTGCCTTCTCGGACCTTTGCACTGACTTACCCAGTTAGTTATAGGGAGATCTACACTTTCACATGACCATGGTAATTTGACAGGCAAATCTAACTTGGCACTGTCTGTTCCCCAATTTTCATCTGTGTATTAAAAAGTTAAATATTCTACAAGAATAAAATTAGAATGTCATACCCCACTGTTTTCCTGACCACCAGCATCAGGAGCAGGACCTGAGCCAGGTTCAGACCCAGGGTCAGGACCAGTATCGGGACCTGGCCCTTCAGGACCAGGTCCTTCAGGACCAGGTCCTTCAGGACCAGGTCCTTCAGGACCAGGCTCTTCAGGACCAGGCCCTTCAGGACCAGGCCCTTCTGGACCAGGCCCTTCTGGACCAGGCTCTTCGGGACCAGGTTCTTCGGGACCAGGCTCTTCGGGACCAGGCTCTTCGGGACCAAGCTCTTCGGGACCAGACTCTTCAGAACCAGGCTCTTCGGGACCAGGCTCTTCAGAATCAGGCTCTTCAGGACCAGCATCTCCAGGACCCTGATCATCAGGACCATGGTCATCAGGACCACGATCATCAGAATCAGGTTCAGGCTCAGGACCATGGTCAGGTTCGAGATCTAGATCAGGTTCAAGACTACCTAAAAAAAAAAAATTTCTATGTGATGTCAATAGATCAAAGCATTTAGTCACACACACTTGTAAATAATATATTTCATACAATAAGTAGCAGTAGCTTAAATGAATATCAAACAAGAACCAAAAAATAATAACCCGAAGCATCTAAGTGCTAGTTAATGTGAAAAGTTATCATATTTATGAAATAAAAATTGATAAAATGATAAAGGAAATATTAATACATATGGAATGGCAAGTGTTACAATGACAACATTTGGCAGCTCTTTTATCAGACTGCACAGGTTGCAAATTTTGTGTTTCATAGCACTGGCATATTCATTCATATTATTATGATTCATCACAAAGCAGAACCTTGAGCTTTGTGAAACATGTCAGGGTGAGGAATAACAGTGGTACACTGCCTATCAGAAATTACGTCTCTACAGTGGTTTTACTGTTAGAGCTGGCTGGACAGAACATAGCTTGCCACCACAGTCCACACAGCGACATTCAGCCCCATGAGAGGTCACATTGAATGTGGCTGCTCCAACTCTCAGTGCAAACAATCATATTCCTCCACACTAATTTGGGACATGGTACTGGTGCACTCAACCAACAAAGCCTTGAGACATGACCTGCTGAACTTAAAAGAAGCTTGTTTACTGATTATAAGGCCCTCTGTACAATCGGCTTTCCGACAGTCGTTCTTCCTGCAAACCATACGCGACTGGAACAGAAAAGGGAGGTCATGACAGTGGCATGTAAAGTGCCCTCCACCACACACCGTTAGGTGGCTTGTGGAGTATAAATGTAGATGTAGATTAACTTCTGCTGTTGCCTGAGTTGTCACATGCCAAAAACATCTCATAATGAAGTTTGCACATCAAGCAAGGTTTGTGATGACAAATGATTTGCTAACATCACATAAGATATGCATTTCTGCTTAGTACCACCTTCAAGAGTATTCTATAGTAACTGTAACTTACACTTTAAATTCTAATAATCACAACACACCCCTGACATCATGGGAATGCATTAAGCTATATGGTCAACTCAATCTACTGAGAAAACTCAGTAAGCAAAGAAAATCTCCTGTGGTACAATTTAGGGGAAAATTGCTCCATGGGCTCTGGAGTCTGAACAAAGTATGAGCCCATAAAGATCAGGATGTAAAAACCTTCTGGAATGCTGACCCCTGTTAATAAATCCATTCCTAAAAGCTCCACAAATGAAACATTGCAATACTCTCAATAAATACATGAACAACAGGAGCAATGAAGACACACTGGCAGAATAGTAATATTTCTCAGTTGGTGCACCAGTGGATTTGATTTTTTGACTTTTTTTGCAAAATGTTACAATGTCAGTAAGGATACATGCTGCATCACTGTACTGTTTTTATAAGAAGCTGCAGGCTGAGCAGTCAGGCCATGATCTGTCTGGTCAAACTTCTAAGTATCTTGAACCACCCATGCTTCATTTGATCTTTAAAAAGCAATAAATGAAAATATAATTAAAAGAAAGTCTGCTGCACTGATATTTATTGTTTTCTCAGTTGTACTAAGTAGGTGATGTTCATCTAGCTCAGCATGCTTAGTATTTACCTGATTGCACTGATAATTTCCACAACATAAAAAGTATCTACATACTTTTCAAATACAGGCTACTTTATAGTAAGCAATGTTACTTATTATCATGCAAACAGTGCTTTCTTATTCCAATTGCTAGACAGTTACGTAATTTATTGAAGGATTTTCGAAATTCATTTTGTATTGGGTGGGTAGCCTACTTTTGTCTTATGTCTGTGGATATGTTGTTACACACCTCTAGAATAGACTGCAGAACTTCAGTCTGAACATGAGATTATAACAGTGTACATCAAACTGAAAATCACTGCTTAAACCAGAGGATAATTCAGATTAAACCATGGGCTACCCTCCTGATAGTAAACTTAGTGTATTTCTCAGAGATACTGGTGGATCTATTTACTGGAAGAGGAATCTGTCTCAAAGAGCATGTCCTGTCCACGGCAATTTAATACAGCTTCATTTGTACTCAATGGTCAGAGGGAACTATGCTACAGCTGGATAGGCATTATCAATGACTGTATCATGTTTTCTTTTACTTCAAGTCACTCCTCCTCTACTAATCAAATGAAAAGGCTAAATCATTCAAGACTTATTCTGGGATGGTTAGATCATTCTATCAGGCACTGGACACAGCTGGAGAACACAGCTGGAGAAGTGACTCATAGCTTCACAGAAAACCTCAGTCTGCTAGTAAGTACATTTACAAGTAATGCTTATAAATCACACTACAACTGCTTGTGAAAACCACAACTTCATAAGTGGCAGGAGGGGAAAAACTTCTGACCAAACAAATGTAGAAGTTTTCTCTGAAAATTTCCTTGAAGAAATGATCTAACTATATCATCATGGAGATATAATGTCCTCAACATAAATCTACCGAATGCTTTTACACTCATGATATGTAGGTAAATGTGATACTGTGGACATGGGAACAGATGAGCCATATTTAGAAAAGATGAGACAATATTATCCATTAGCTCCAAATCATCTGACACCTTACCTCATTGAAGATGTTCATGTTGACTGGGATCAGTGATCACTGTAGCAGCTGTAACAATAGCATCAAATGACACTAAGATACCAAGAGCTAGAAAAACAAGCAGAAAAGTCTACAAGTTCAATGAAATGGATAAGGAAAAGGTTATCTCATATCTCACACATGAATTAGAATAATTTTATTTGCACAGTGACAGTGTAGAGCAACTAGGGCTCAAGTTGAAATACACAGTCAATCAAGTCCTAGAAGAATAATGAAAGATCACAGACATCTCCATGATAACTGTTATGACATGACAACTACACCGCACCGATGACACCTCATGATGCAACACATCCATTCAACTGTGAACACACTCTGGTGGCTTGGAGGACCAGCCTTGCAGCCAGGATATTCATTGGCATGTGCATCCTAGAAGACACATGTATGCAGATCTATCTTCTTCTGCCTAAGTTGCGAAGGCAGTTGTTCAAAACTTTGTAGCTCTATGGCACAGTATATTTAGTTCAGCACAGCAATCCCAATGGCAGAATCACCACAGCCAGCAGAATCATCACAGCCTACAACCAAGGACCACTGCTGACAACACTCTCGACTTCAAAGCTCCTCTAATTGTCTCAACACGTGGATCCACAACAGCGTTGAGACTGGCTACAGAGAATGTAGTGGATGAATGAGTTATTGGTGGAATGGCTGGCAGCAATTACACATTCAAGACCATCAGTTGCAGTACAGCTAGTCCAAATCGATTCATTGGTGTGGAACTTCAGAGCAATGCCACCCCCCTTCCACAGCTTCAACTGCAAGCTGGAACCCTGGTCATGCTATATGACATCAACAACAACACTTACTGACAAATGCAGCCCTTGCCATTTACCAACTTATACAACAAGTACACCCTGAGGCAGAACTGAACTCTCTTTCCCATGCCACCATTAAGTCTAGTCTGACTGAATATTTTAACTCCCAGATTCATGAGGCAGCCACACTCTACAAGTTCTTCAGCTGTAAAAAACTAGACTTCAGAATCATACCATGAATCAATCACAAGGCTCCAGGGACTGGTCCCAGAATGCAGATTCCAGTGCTCCAACTCCCAATGCAAATAATTGTATGCCTCCACACTAATTTGGGAAATGGTATTGGTGCACTCAACCAACAAAGCCTTGAGACATGACCTGCTGAACTTAAAAGATCCCACCCTGGAAGCTTGTTTACTGATTATAAGGGCATCTGAACAATCTCTGTAATCATTAGCTTCCATCCAGGATCTTGCATTAGTGTTTACCATCTGCCCAGTCAGGACCAGCCCACACGTTAGGCAGCAAGAATAAAAGAATTAACAGAGATATAGAGGCCCCACCATCTTTAAGAGTTACCATCAAGTGCACTGCTTTATCAGCCACCAACACCCACAGTAATGCTTTTGTAGAACTAAGTATGCATCTCACAGCAAATCAGGCCATAAGGCGAGGGGTGCCAGCTGGCCCCACCTATGGAAATGGGATGGACATTCTCCAATCCAGTCAAACTACCCACCGCTGACAATGTCTGCACAGACGTCTCCTCAATGCAAACAGAAATCCCCCATTCATGACTAATCATTTGATTACAGTGTCTCTGGCGGGAGCCTCAATCATGTTTGAAATGGACGCAGGCCATCATCACTGACTGGAAAATGAATCAGAAATTTGGGTCACCAGAATTACATTCTTTCGACAGCCCACTTCACACTTTTAGTAATGAATTCATGTCTGTGTCAGGATTTTTCTATGCACGAGTTTAATATAGTGCCATCACTCTCACAGCTCACTTCCCGGAGTGATTCTAACCTCTTTGGTTTGGATCTATTTAAAACATTAGAACTGGAAATTCATGCCACTTCGGAGATGGTGAGGGTGGGTCAACAAACCATGGACATCACAGACCTTTCACAACTATGTTTTCATGAAAGGCCTCAGTGGTCTCAAACTTCAAGGCATACCTCCTCCTGCTACCAACAGCACCACCCAAATTCTTCCTTGTTGCAGGTATGGATGCTGCAGACCTCACAAAGAATCTTGATTAACTTTTTTCAGTGTTTTTACAAGTGAATCTCCATTTTAGCACAGACAAATGAGAGTTTTTCATACAAAAAATTGATTATCTAGGACATATATTTAGTGCCTCATGAGTCCACCTGACCCCACAGTATGCGAATGTCATTCAAAAGTTGCCAGTACCCAAAGACAGGTCACAGCTTCAGTTGGTACTGTTACCGTTGGTTTATTCCATATGTGCCAGCAGTCTCTGAACCCCTCCGTCAGCTGTTTCACAAAAACATCTCCTGGAAATGTTCATCTGCAGGGGACAAGGCATTCTTGGACTTGAAACTGGCACTGTTACAACCAACTTGCCTCATGACATGTAACCCAAAACATTGCCTCTTACTAGTGGCTGATGCCTCTGACTATGGTGTGGGTGTAGTTCTCTCCCATATAATTAATTAGGTAGAACACCCCACTGCATTTGCATGAAATACATTCAATTCAGTAAATTTGAAAGGGGGCCCTTGACATCATTTTTAGAATAAAAAGGTTCCATGACTATGTGTATGGGAGGGAATTTACCCTCCTTACAAACACAAACTGTTGCTATCCTTACTAAAGACTACAGCAACCATACCAACCACAATGCTCTACCAAGGTAGGTCCTGTTCCTCTCTTCCTATACATATGATGCCCATTTCTGATCCACAACACAGCATGTCAATGCCAATTTGTTATCTTGGTTGCCTTTAGGTTAGGGCTCTGAGTTTGATGCTGATGCCGAGGTATGCTTTCAGACAGATGCAGCAAAGAAGTCGTAGACAGCCTCCCACTGGGCATGTACCTCATTCAGTGCTGCACAGCTTTGGATCTGATGCTGTGAGATCTCATCAGCTATATCAAAAGAGGCTGGCAAATGAATATGAAGACCATAAAACACTCAGATCTACAAGAATCATACGCATGACACCACAAGCTGTCTATAATGGCCACACCCAGTTCCTCATTCCCAATACACACATCGGCAGCAGGCCCATCATCTACTACACCAAGGACACTAGGGTGTGATGCTCACAAACCAACTTGCAAGACATGACTTTACTGGTGAGCTATGGACACTGATATCACGGTTATGGTGCCAATAGTACAACTATTGCCAAAGAAAGCAAGCAAGCTACCCCCATCACGATGCTATTCCCCTTAGCCAATGACCGACAACCCATGTCCCACGTCCACCTTGATTTTGCAGGCCTATTCATAGGGGCTACCTAGCTCACAGCAGTAGATGCTGTCACAGGATTTCCATTCACAATACAACTGACCTCCATGTTATCTGCATTTTCAATCCTAACACTGACAAAAATTTTTGCCTTTGAGGGGCTGCCTGTGTCCACTGTCATGGATAATGGTCCTCAATTCACTTCAGCCAAATTCCATGCCTTTTGCAACGGCATTTCTTTGGTCCTCACTGCGCCATTCCACCTGGCTTCTAACAGGTCAACAGAAAGATTTATCCACACTTTTAAAACACAGCTGCTGAAGTTGTGTCAGCATCAACCCCTAGGAGAGGTAGTAATCCTGTTCTTAGCCTCGTATCACAGTACACCCGAAGATGGAGCCTCCCCAGTGTAAAAACCCCACTGTAACCCTCACTGCTCCAAGCTGTCAATCCTTCATCCGCAGGAAGAGGAAACGCATCTCAGATGCAACAGGCATCACAGATTTTCTCTGAAAAACTAGTGTGGAGCCTTACTTTTTCACAAGAATATCTCTGCTGGTTGCCAGCGAGTCACACATCTTCTAGGTTGAACTATGATGGAAGTGGAATTCACAGATGGCACATAGTGCCAAAAACGTATTAACAACGTATGTCCTTGTCTTAGCCCGGTTCCGCCACCAGGCAACCTAACACACGTCTCTGTTATAAAATCACAAGCAGAGGACTACCACCAATGAGGATGCCACAATCTGCACCATTACTGGAAAACATATCACTTGAGGCTACAGATTGCAGATCATCCCAGCCAGTCAGCCCCATGGAAATGGACCCCAGACCAGCCAGCCCCTGCCTCCCCCCCCCCCCCTCACCCCTCCCCCCTCCAGGGACAGATGACACAGGCTTCACAGAACATTCTGAGACCTGTCACTTCCTCTCCACCTCTGTCCTGGAGGGGGCAGGGGGATAATGTCATGATGTGACAGCTACGCCATGACAATGACACCTCAGGAGCCAGCACACTACATGTGGCTCTGGCAACACCGCAGTGACTCGGAGGGCCAGTCTCACAGCAGCTCCGGGCTGTCCAGGAAGACGCATGCATGTGGAACAATCTTCTTCTGCTGAAGCAACAAGGGCAGCCAATTGGAAACTTGTAGATTTATGCCGCACCCTGTTTAGTTCAGTGCAGTGGCTCTCGAAGGCAGAATCATCACAGTCTATGACCAAGCATCACTGCTGACACTCAGAACTTTGCAGCTTTCGTAATTGCCTCAGCAAGTGGATCCATGATGGAATTCTGATCAGCTCCATGAAGAATGGTAAATGGTGACTGTTCCATACTTCATCCAGGCTGTATAAACTCTGGTTCAGACTAATAAATATTTTGCTGACTGCTCAGCAGAACTTTAACTTTGTGTTAGATTTTGAAATATTTCATTGCTTGCTCAGCAGGACTTAGTCCCATACACCATATGAACTAGTAATGTTGAGTTGCAGAACAAATTTTACAAGTTTTTTTCTGAGAAGTGTTTTTTCAGTTAAGTTTAAGCCAAGAAGAAACATTATGTTGTGCAATTCATTTCAGCATTTTGCCATCAAACATAAGCCATGATTCTGTTGTCATAAATTTACTGCATGTTCATGACATTATGTCAGTTATCACACTGTGAATAAATATGTTAAGTGCTACCTGACTTTCATGTTGGTTATCTCCATATAAAGCAATAACAAACAAACTAGGAAGTGTCTTAAAAACCAGTATCTGCTGCACAACTGCTACAAAACAAAGCATAAACACATCCATAGGCAGAAGGAACTGAGTGAAGCATTTAATTACTATTAAAGTGCTCAGATGATTTGGAGCTGATACGTAATATCATTTTTGAATATGTCTCACCTGTTCCTGTGTCCACAAGATCACATAAACCTGCATACCATAGACTGCAAAATCATTTAGTTGATTATATTGAGGACATTATTTGGGCACACTTCTGATTAGCCAAAATTGTCCTGCTCTTAGATATATGACAAACAATTGTGTGGTTGACATAAGATGTTACAAAAGTTTTATAAATGATATTTGGAGTGCTTTCCTCTTTTATTTCAAGAAATGACAAATAGCTCTAGGCCTCTTGAGAGTATAGAGTGGCAGCAAGCTCCACCCGAGAGAAAGTGCTGGAATATGATCTACACTCAGTGCTACAACATTTCGATTTCCATGGTTCCAATTGGCTTTGTGATTTATGGAAGTCAATTGCATACAGAGTTAAACAACCAGGTCACTGGAATAAGGAAAGAATCTATATTTTTGAACATCTGTAACACCTTGAGGAGGTTTTGCCCAATACACAGTGCAGCTCAACTGTAGTATAGAGCCTTGCAATTTTACTGTGAATGTGGTCTCACATCTCCACAAGTGGTAGCGTTCATTACCTTCAGAAAAACTGACATTGGCTCATCTACACACAATGCAAAATCCAGCTAAAATTGCACATTAGATTTATAGAACAGGAGTAAACATGCCATGTCTGTTCCCTATGACCTGTAGCTGAGAAGTGTCAAGATGATGAGTGCTGCAGATCACTTGATTATCGGTTGCCTCAGGTGTGGTGAGCTTATGGTCAAATATAAGACTGAGAAAACTCTTAAATATTTCATGCTCAGACATGAGGCAGTAATGTGCAACCAACACTGATGCCAAACATGCCTTGAACTATGAAAGGTGAAACACACACATTTCTATTCAGAAAACTGAAGCCTATCTATACTACTCACTCCTCCAGTCACCTAATGGTGCGATACAGCTAGCAAACAGAAATTACAAGACTGGAAAAAGCATTAAGTATTTCAAAAACCACTTATCAATAAGGAGACTTGTACAGGTATTCTTACCATGAATACTATGCTGTTAATACCAACGTCATATGTTACAATAGTATTATGAGAAGGAATGCTACTTACACATACAATTGCAGTCTCAGGCAACTGAAACCAGCAGAGATGCTGAGTTGCAGACAGGCACAACAAAAACGCTCTCACAATTAAAGCTTTTGGCCATTAAGGCCTCCATCAACAATAGACACACATATGCACAGACACACACACACTCTCACGCAAATACAACTTACACATACGACTGCAGTCTCAGGCAACTGAAACCACACTGTGAGCAGCAGCACCATTGCATGATGGGAGTGACGACTGGGTGGAAGTAAGGAGGAGGCTGGGGTGGGGAGGGGGAGGGGTAGTATGGTGGGGGTGGCAGACAGTGAAGTGTTGCTGGTTAGACGGAGGGCAGGGGAGAGGTGGGAGGGGGTGGGGATAGTGAAAAAGGAGAGAAATAAGAAGACTGGTCTGGTGGTGGAATGACGGCTATGTAGTGCTGCAATGAGAACAGGGAAGGGGCTGGATGGGTGAGGACAGCGGCGAATGAAGGTTGAAGCCAGGTGGGTTACGAGAACGTAGGATGCGTTGCAGGGTAAGTTCCAACCTGCGCAATTCAGAAAAGCTAGTGTTGGTGGAAAGGATCCATATGCCACAGGCTGTGAAGCACTCATTGAAAAGAAGGATATCATGTTTGGCAGTATGTTCAGCAACAGGATGGTCCACTTGTTTCTTTGTCGGTGGCCATTCATACAGACGGAAAGCTTGTTGGTTGTCATGCCTACATAGAATGGAGCACAGTGGTTGCAGCTTAGCTTGTAGACCACATGGCTGGTTGCACAAGTAGCTCTACCTTTGATGGGATAGGTGATGTTAGTGACCAGACTGGAGCAGGTGCTGGTGGTGGTGGGAGGATGTATGGGACAGCCAAATACACAGGTATCAGCCATGAGCTAAGGGGTTGGGAGCAGGGGTTGTGTAAGGATGGACAAGTATATTGCGTTGGTTTGGTGGACGGAGGAATACCACTGTGAGAGGGTTGGGGAGGATAATGGACAGGACATTTCTCATTTCAGAGCATGACAGGAGGTAACTGAAACCCTGGCGCAGAATATAATTCAGTTGCTCCAGTCCTGGGTGGTACTGGGTTACGAGGGGAATTCTCCTCTGTGGCCGGCTGGTGGAACTTTGGTAGGCGGTGGGAGACTCGCAAGATAAGACACGGGAGATTTTCCAATGTCAAATGTTGTTAGACTGTAACCCAGACGGTGTAACACTGTGACAAGACGTGCTGGCCGTGCACCAAGGCATGTTTAGCCACAGGGTGATCCTCATTACCAACAAACACTGTCTGCCTGTGTCCATTCATGCGAATGGACAGTTTGTTGCTGGTCATTCCCACATAGAAAGCGTCACAGTGTAGGCAGGTCAGTTGGTAAATCACGTGGGTGCTCTCACACGTGGCTCTGCCTTTGATCGTGTACAGCTTCCGGGTTAGAGGACTGGAGTAGGTGGCGGTGGAAGGGTGCATAGGACAGGTTTTACGCCGGGGGCGGTTACAAGGGTAGGAGCCAGAGGGTAGGGAAGGTGGTTTGGGGATTTCATAGGGATGAACCAAGAGGTTACGAAGGTTAGGTGGATGGCGGAAAGACACTATTGGTGGAGTGGGGAGGATTTCATGAAAGATGGATCTCATTTCGGGGCATGATTTTAGGAAGTCGTATCCCTGCTGGAGAGCCACATTCAGAGTCTGATCCAGTCCCGGGAAGTATCCTGTCACAAGTGGGGCACTTTGGTGGTTCTTCTGTGAGAGGTTCTGGATTTGAGGGGATGAGGAAGTGGCTCTGGTTATTTGCTTCTGTACCAGGTCGGGAGGGTAGTTGCGGGATGCGAAAGCTGTTTTCAGGTTGTTGGTGTAATGGTTCAGGGATTCAGGACTGGAGCAGATTCATTTGCCACGAAGGCTTAGGCTGTAGGAAAGGGACCGTTTGATATGGAATGGGTGGCAGCTGTCATAATGGAGGTACTGTTGCTTGTTGGTGGGTTTGATGTGGAATGACGTGTGAAGCTGGCCATTGGACATATGGAGGTCAACATCAAGGAAAGTGATGAGGAATGCATTTCGAAATCATTTCTATCAACTTACTTTCTCTTTTTGTTTGTACAAGTAGTTTCACTTTGTATTCATCTTCCCTTTTTCCGTAATCTACCATACATTGCGGATGGATATATGTGTGTGTGTGTGTGTGTGTGTGTGTGTGCGAGTGTACACCTGTCCTTTTTTTCCCTAAGGGAAGTCTTTCCGCTCCCGGGATTGGAATGACTCCTTACCTTCTCCCTTAAAACCCACATCCTTTTGTCTTTCCCTCTCCTTCCTGAAGAAGCAACCATCGGTTGCGAAAGCTAGTAACTCTGTGTGTGTGTTTGTGTGTTTTGTTCTTGTGCCTGTCTGCCGGCGCTTTCCCGCTTGGTAAGTCTTGGAATCTTTGTTTTTAATATATTTTTCCCATGTGGAAGCTTCTTTCTATTTTATTTACAAAAATGTCTTCAGGTACACAGAAAGCATGTGGAACACATTTTGTAAAGTGCACCTTGTTTTTTTAATGTGTTGCATGCCAGTCCTATCACGATTCATGATGAATTACACATGTTATAATAAATCATGCATAACTTTTTACCTATCAAAGGTACTGTGAAATGAACTTAACTACTGTGTTTTGTTGTCAAGTTCTAACATTAAAACATGTATCACATGACCCTCCTTCTATTGAAGAAATGTGAGCTGAATCCAATATGGCAGGTACCACGATGGCCAACAGGCTCCAGCAGTCACACAAAAAGTTTCCGCCCACCTCCTTTGCTTATATCCACATCCACCCTGCCCCTGGCTCTAACCATTTTCATGACATTTTACCCAGTTCTGGCGTTTGATATACCCTGTTTATGGCTGAGAAACTGACTGTTCAATCAGCAGATAAACAAGACTGAAAATGTAACTTCTGAAAGGCTAAAAAATGTTGCTAAGCTTTTGGACAATGCCCTTTTTCCGAGATACTAATAAACACACACATCACTTCATTGTCCCAGCCAACTACACTGGAACAGCACTGCAGCTTGACTAGGGTAAGGCATTGTGTTGTTGGATAAACTAACTGTGAGAATAAAGGAAGCAGGGAGGTGGAAAGGGAGGGATGAAGGGAGAGGCAGCAAGTCAATAAGTTAGGAACGTGTCACTAGTGAGTTCATCTTGCCAAAAGAGGAAGATACATCATGCGACACACACTGAAGGGAAGGAGTGGTTTTGGAGGGGACAACAGAACACTGGAAGAGGGAATAATCCACTGAATTACAGACCTCTATCAAATAGTTCAAATGGCTCTGAGCACTATGGGACTTACCATCTGAGGTCATCAGTCCCCTAGAACTTAGAACTGCTTAAACCTAACTAACCTAAGGACATCACACACATCCATGCCTGAGGCAGGATTCGAACCTGCGACCGTAACAGTCCGCAGTTCCGCAGTTCCAGACTGAAGCGCCTAGAACCGCTCGGACGCAGCAGCTGGTAGACCTGTATCACTGATATGAATTTGCAGAAGGATTTTGGAACATATAATGTATTTGAAACTTATGTTTTACCTCAAACAAAATGATCTGTTGACAAATAGTCAGCACTGATTCATAAAATATCATTCTTGTGAAATATAACTAGCTCTTTATCCACACAAAGTGATGAGTGCTACAAACAGGGGATCTCAAATTGATTCAACATTTCTAGATTTCCAGAAGGCTTTTGACACCACTCCTCACAAGCAACTATTAAACAAACTGCATGCCTACAGAGTATTGCCTCAGTTATGTGACTAGATTCATTGTTTCCTGTCAAAAAGGTCTCAGTCCATAGTAACTGATTGAAAATTATTGAGTAAAACACAAGTGATATCTGACGTTCCCCAAGGATGTGTTACAGGCCCTCTGCTGACCCTAATGTATATAAACAATTTAGGAGATGATTTGAGCAGTCCTCCCAGATTGTTTCCAGATGTTTCTGTCATTTACCATCTAGTAAAGTCATCAAAAGATCAAAACCAATTGTAGAGTGATTTACACAAGATGTATGTAGGGTGCAAAATGTGGCAACTGAATCTAAATAATGAAAAGTTTGGGGTCATCCACTTCAGTGCTGAAAGGAATCCATTAAATTTAAGACAAATTAAGATAAATCACACAAATAGAGTTTCAATGTAGCTCATAATTTGCAGCATTGTCTCCATAACTGATTATGCCCATTTGGTTCTGAATTGAGTGGAAGGACTGAACCACAGGCTTTGAAGGTTCTGTGACAAGCTAGGCTGTGACTTCCTGGACTTGTGCCATGGTGTTGAGAACTGTAGTGTCCCCCTAAACAGGTCAGGGGTGCACTAGAAATCAGATGCTGCTACGCAGGTTGCTGAGCATGTGTGGAGTGCACACAAGAGTTTTTTTAGATTAGGTAACTCTCCATCCAGTCCAGATAACAACAGCTGTAGGAAACCCAGAAGTATCAGTGTAAGATTGAAACAAGTGCCTCCCACAGCTGAGAGTATTAAAATCCTAAGAATAACCTGTCAAAGCTTCGCAACCAAGAGTCAGTGTGTGAAGCACTCATGAAAAGCTTATTGAAATCTGATATTGACAGCAATGAAATTTTTGGAGAAATTTTAAGTGTATATCAAAAGGATAGGCAAATAGGAAATGGACGTGGTGTACTTGTGACAGCGGAAAAGGAGCTTAAATCCACCAAGACAGAAACTGAAACTGCTTGTGAGATTGTTTGGGCAAGACTCAATATCAGGGGTGGGCGTAAAATGGTAATTATATCACCTAACAGACTCATCTCATGATATACCAAAAACTTTAGAGAAAAGCTCAGTTCACTTCTTCGTAAGTTTCCCAATCATACTGTAATCATCGGTGGAGACTTCAATCATCCGAAAATTAATTGCAAAAGCTAAAGGATCCTTTATTGTATGATTATATGATAGCGGAACAAACACTGGTAGCAGTTACTTCTGTAAAATATCTGGGAGTATGCGTGCGGAACGATTTGAAGTGGAATGATCATTTAAATTAATTGTTGGTAAGGCGGGTACCAGGTTGAGATTCATTGGGAGAGTCCTTAGAAAATGTAGTCCATCAACAAAGGAGGTGGCTTACAAAACACTCATTCGACCTATACTTGAGTACTGCTCACCAGTGTGGGATCCGTACCAGATCGGGTTGACGGAGGAGATAAAGAAGATCCAAAGAAGAGCGGCGCGTTTCGTCACAGAGTTATTTGGTAACCATGATAGCGTTATGGAGATGTTTAACAAACTCAAGTGGTAGACTCTGCAAGAGAGGCGCTCTGGATCGCGATGTAGCTTGCTCGCCAGGTTTCGAGAGGGTGCGTTTCTGGATGAGGTATCGAATATATTGCTTCCCCCTACTTATACCTCAAGTGGAGATCACGAATGTAAAATTAGAGAGATTAGAGCACGCACAGAGGCTTTCAGACAGTCGTTCTTCCCGTGAACCATACGCGACTGGAACAGGAAAGGGAGGTAATGGCAGTGGCACGTAAAGTGCCCTCCGCCACACACCGTTGGGTGGCTTGCGGAGTTTAAATGTAGATGTAGATGTAGATGAAAGTTTTGTTAGTGGTGTGCATAATAATACATCCTGTGAAACTTCACTACATGCCTTCACTGAAAACTACCGAGAACAAGTAGTTAAGAATCCCTCTTATGATGGAAATATACTCGATCTAATGGCAACAAATATGCCTGGCGTTTTTGTAGATGTCCCCAGTGAAACTGATATCAGTGACCATGACTGAAACAAGAAGAAAGACATGTTCAGTAAATAGATAAAAAATCTGTACTGTCAAATCTCAACAAGGAACTTGAAACTTTCAGAATATAACAGGAGTTTGTAGAGATATTGTGACTCAAATTTAAAAGAATAATTGACCATGCACCCTGTAGAACAGTACATAATGGGAGAAAACCTCCATGGGTACATAGTCACTATAAAGGAACTTCTAAAGAAACCGGGATTACTGCATAATAGGTATAATGCAAAGCATAGGGCTATAGATAGAGAGATGCTGAACTGAACATGTTTGGCTGTCTAGAGAGCAATGCCTGATGTCTTCAAAGACTACCACAGCAGAATACAGACAAGTGATCTTTTACAAAACCCAAAGAAATTCTGGTTGTATGTAAAAGTTGTTAGTGGCACCAAAGTTAGTATCCAGTCCCTAGCAAATGAGACAGCACTGAAACTGAGGGTAGCAAAGCAAAAGCTTAAATGCTTACTCCATTTTCAATTGTTTCTTTATAAGGAAAACCCAGGAGAACTGCTCCAATTTAATCCCCATACCACTGAAAATATGAATGAAATAAGTATTAGTGTCAGTAATATTGAGAAACAGCAGAAATCATTAGAATTGAATAAAGCTTCAGGGTCTTATGGAATCCCTGTCAGATTCTATTCTGAATTTGCAGCTGAGTTAGCCCCTCTTCTAACTATACAAAAAACTGAGTCCAGTTCCTGGAAAAAGGCAGAGGTGAGTCCTGTTTCTAAGAAGGGTAGCAGAAGTGACCACAAAACAATTGTCCCAGATCTTGACATCAGTTTGTTGTAGAATCTTAGAACATATTCTGAGCTCAAACATAATGAGGTATCCTAAACAGAATGATCTTCTCTATGCCAACCAGCATGGATTTCGAAAACATCAACCATGTGAAACCCAACTTGCACTTTTTCTCACGTGGCATACTGAAAACTTCGGATCAGGGCAATCAGGTAGATGCAGTGTTTCTTGACTTCCAAAAAGCATTTGACTCAGTACAACACTTACGCTTATTGCCAAAGAATGACCATATGGGGTATGTAGTGAAATTTGCTACAGGATTGAGGATGTTATCTTGGATGGATAGTCATTGTCAGATGTAGAAGTAACTTCAGAGGTGCCCCATGGAAGTGTGTTGGAACCACTGTTGTTCATTTTTCATATTAATGACCTTGCAGACAATAATCATAGTAAAATCAGGCTTTTTGCAGGTGACACAGTTGTTTATAATGAAGTACTATCTGAAAGAGCTGCATAAATATTAAGTCAGATAATGATAATATATCAAAGTGGTGCAGAGATTGGTAACTTGCTCTAAATGTGTTGATATGTAAAACTTTTCACTTCACAAAATGAAAAAATGTAGTATCCTATGGCTATAACATCAATGAGTCGCTGTTGGGACTGGAAAATTCATACAAATACCTGGGTGTAGCACTTTATTGGGATGTGAAATGGAATGATCACATAGGTACAGTTGTGAATAAAGCAGGCGGTAGACTTCGGGAAAGAGCAGCACAAATGATCACAAGTTTGTTTAACTGATGGGAGAGTGTCACAGAGATCCTGAAGGAACTAAACTGGGAGACTCTGGAAGTGAGACAAACTATCCCAAGAAAGACTATTTACAAAGTTTCAACAACTGGCTTTAAATGTTTCTTTAGTAATATACTACAACCCCTATCTA
Organism: Schistocerca gregaria; assembly: GCF_023897955.1. Classification (NCBI taxonomy): domain Eukaryota; kingdom Metazoa; phylum Arthropoda; class Insecta; order Orthoptera; family Acrididae; genus Schistocerca; species Schistocerca gregaria. The sequence goes on from NC_064922.1 coordinate 359,065,875, forward strand.
TCGCTCACACAAGGATCATGAAGATAAGATTAGAATAATTACTTCATACACAGGGGCATTCAGACAATGACTGAGAATGACTGAAGGAAGTTGTACTCAGATGGTAAAAGATGTGAAAGACAGTGAAAATTTAGTGCAAAAAAACTCTTTTGAAGTGCTTTCTGCTGTGGATTCAGTGAACACATCAGAAAGGGTTGAAAAGTTGGAAATTAAGTAGGTCAAACAGTGAAAATACTATGTCAGGAGATATTCTAAAAACTCCGAAAATAAGTGCACACACCTACACTACCACAGACTTCAATGCAACAAAGGAAACTACGCTAAAAAACATATCTCCAGTGAAACTGCAAACTGCAGAACATTTAGAATATGTGCGGCAAAAAAACAACACTAGTCAGGTGAGAAGAAGAACCTTAAATCCTTCGGTTACAAAAAGTGTGAAACACAAAACAATCTGTGTGTTAGATGATAGTCATGGCCGTGAAATTTCTGTAATGTTGATGAGAACATGTAGTTTTAAGGCCTCTGGTTTCATAAAGCCAGGGTCTCCATTGAGTGAAATAACGGACCTAACAACCTCAACTGACGTAGCTAGTTTGAATAAAGACGATTTCACAGTGTTATGGAGGATCAAACGACGTCTATAGAAACGAGATACACAATGTGATTATAGAAATGAGTAAATATTTAAATAATCTAACCCACACAAATGTACTCATTGTGAACCTCCTGCATTGTCATGATTTACCACCCTGATCATGTGTGAACCGCGAAATTAATGTTGCAAAGAGTGTATCACTTAAATATGCACTAACTTTAAGAATGTCGATATTGTAGATATAAACAGATTGAAGCGAAGGTTCCATACAGTCCATGGACTTCATTTAAATACTAGCCGAAAAAATATGTACTCGCATTTCGAAGAAGAGTGAAGAAAAAAGTATAAGTGACAAACAAATGGAGATTAAGAAGTGCTTTAGATGAGTTACAAGCTGTGCCATCAACCAAACGCAAATTACCAAGTGGCTTAAACCGATTAGGCAAGAAACAATCAATCAAGTTGTCAGCCAAACTAAAATTACGAAATGGTTTAAACCAGAGAGGACAGATGTAGATGAAGCAAAACTTATACAAGCTCCAGAAGTTAACTCACCTGCTGATTGCCACCAGCGAACAGAAGCCACACACAAGAAAGATACAGAAATTTTTTTAGGGTAAGTGCTTATTAGAAATTCCATTAGATAAAGAATCAGAAACCATTTCAACTAAAGTTGCTACATACCCAGATTTTGCTATACTACAACATAACGTTCAGTCACTCACAAATAAAATTTCCATGCTGGTAGCACTACCCCAGTATGCACTAAACATAGACATAATTTGCATTATTGAACATTGGCTACGAAATGACAAAGTAAAATTAACCTCAATCTCAGGATATAGATTAGCAAGTCATTTTAGCCAAGAGTTTTCCAAACATGGTGGCTTTGGTATCTTTATGAAAGAACAAATAAAGTTCTGTGATGTCAGTAAAAGTTATATTGATCAACTGAAAAAGACTTTGAACTTTCCATTACCAAACTGCCAGAGCTTAATTTCATAGCTATTAACACATGTAGAGCACCAAGTGGAAACCTGTCAGTCTTCATGAATAAACTAGAGGTTCTGCTGAACAGGATCAGTACCCTAAATATTAAGATAGTGCTTTAAGCAGATTTCAATATTGATTTTTCAAAAGACAGTAGCACCAGAGATGTTTTGATAAATACCAACACATTCAATATGATCCCCACAATACACTGTCCAACAAGATTAACAGAATGCTCAAATTCCATTATTGACCAAATATTCATCTCAGGAACAACTTACAGATTCACAAGCAGAGTACTGAGCATGGGTTATAGTGATCATGAGGCACAGCTGCTGTGTATAGAAATGCCAACAAGTAGCAGCAGTTCCAGAAAAGTAGTTGCAAAAAGAATCTTTTCTGAAGATAACATTTGAATTTTTAATCTCTTACTGGCGAAGGAAAACTGGGAAAGCATCACCACTCAGAACAATGTTGATAGCATGTACATGAGTTTTCACAGCTCTTTCTTCACTATTTTAATGTATCATTTCCAAAAGTAGTAAAAACAGTAAAACCTAACAATAATAAGCAATAGGTAAAGAAACGCATAAAAATTTCCAGTGAGAGAAACAGATTTCTGCAGTACTCTTGTAAGAAATACAGAGTAACCCAAGAATTCACAGATTATTCAAAAGCCTACAAAAGAATCTATGGTAGAGCAGTCAAAGAGGCAAAAATTATGTGGAATGACAATTTGATAAGAAACTCATTTCAGTGCCAAAGAAAAAGGATGGATCATCAACACTAGAAGGCTCAAAAGTTACAGACCCAAATTCAGCTGTTGAAAAATTCAATGACTACTTCACCTCACTAGCTGAAGACCTCATTCAAGTACACTGTCAAGGACCAGTCCCAAGTTTCTCCAGCAAGTCAGTGGTCTCGACTGCTTCTATGTATGTGTATGAAACAAACCCCAATGAAATTATAAGTAAAATTAAATCATTCGGCAATAAAATGTCAAGTGGTCTTGATGAAGTACTTGATTTCATATTAAAAGCATGTGCTCACCACGTAGCAAACGCCTTGGCAAAATTTTCTACCTCTCTTTACAAACTGACGTATTTCCAGATTTTTAAAATAGCAAAAGTTTCCCCACTGCTAAAAAAATGTTCTTCTGAAAAAATATCAAACTACCGACCTGTGTCACAGTTAAGTTCCTTCTCAAAAATACTAGAAAAACTCTTCTATGACAGGCTTTTAGGTTTCATAAATAAATATGCACCTCTTACAGGACAGCAACATGGTTTTAGAAAGTCTAAATCTATACAGACAGCAATTTTCGAATTCTTAGACTGCATTTTAAAATCCCTTGATCAACATAAATTAGCTGCAGGTATTTTTCTAGATCCATCAAAAGCCTTCGATGTCCTGGACCATAACATTCAGCTCAAAAAATTAGAAAGACGAGGAGTAAGAGGTGTAGCGCATAGCTGGTTGCGTTCATACCTAAAAAACTGCAGGCAGAAAGTATCACTTCAGTATGAATTCAACAAAATGAATAAAACAAGAAACAACTCCTTTCTTTCTAGGGAATTACCAATAAAATATGGTATACCACAGGGCTCAATCTTAGGTCCACTACTCTTCTTGATTTATGTGGACGACTTAGTTGAATATATAAGTCCCACAAAAACTATCCTGTTTGCCGATTACACCAGTATATTGCTCACTGGATCCAGTCCAGAAACTCTGGGGTCCACAGCAGAAAGTTCTATGAAAAGACTTTCTGAGTGGTTCACAAAAAACAAACTTATTATAAATACTGAAAAAACTGTGTGTGTTGATTTTCATTTAATTCCTCCGACTAATCAAATCTATATTCAAGCCCAATTAAAAAATGATCTCCTAGAAAATGTAAGTGCCGCAAAATTCTTGGGTCTTTGGGTTCAGCAAGACTTTAAGTGGGGCACACATATAAATAACTTGTGTAGAAAACTATCATCTGCATGCTATGGCCTAAGAATTTGAAAGGCTACAACAAGCAAAACAACAGTACTGCAGGCATACTATTCACAGTTCCACTCACTAATCCAATATGGGATCATTTTCTGGGGATACTCAACTCACAGTGTAACGGTTTTTAGAATGCAAAAAAGAGCTTTAAGAATAATTTGTGGCCTTAAAAAGATGGAGTCCTGTAAATCCCATTTTACTGAGGTTGTTGTTCTAAATGTTCAAAGTTTATTCATTTATGAAACTATCTTGTTCACTAGGGACTACCTCCTGCAAACAGGCAAACTGATACAGAACAAAAACATACACAACTATAGTACCAGAAGGGAATAAAATATACATCAAAAATTTCACAGAACACCCACCTATCAAAGGAGCATGATTAACATTGGTGTAATACTACACAATAAGATACCAGAGGAATAAAAAATACTACTCATCCAATATTTAAAGCTAAACTAAAGGCATTTCTAACAAAACACTGTTTCTTTTCTGTCAGAGAATTTCTGAATAAGTAACAAAATTAACTGTAATAGGTACTTAATTTTAATTTGCCTACTATTTTGCTAAAGCTATGTATTATTGTAACTTATCTTTGACCTGTCAAATATCAATTGTGCAATTTGTGCTATATGATAAAACTGGACCAATAAAAAGTAAAAAATAAATTTTTCCCATTCTCCATACATGAACAGAACAGGAGGAAACCCTAATAACTGCTACAGTGGGAAGTATCCTCTGCCACGCACCTCACAATGGTTTGAAGAATGTAGATGTAGATTTAAAGGATGTCAGTTCAACTAATTACTTAGGGCTTATAATTATGGATAACTTAAACTGGAATGGACACACAGATAACATTGTGGGGGAAAGAAAACCAAAAACTGTGTTTTATTAGCAGAACATTTAGAAGATGCAACAAATCTCCTTCAGAGGCTACCTACACTACACTTGTCTGTCCCCTTCTGGAGTAATGCTGCATGGTATGTGATTCATATCAGATAGGACTGATGAAGCATATTGAAGAAGTTCAAAGAATGGCACATCATTATGTATCATCATGAAACTTCCTGGTAGATTAGAACTGTGTCCCAGACCAAGACTCAAACTTGGGACCTTTGCCTTTCACGAGCAAGTGCTCTACCATCTGAGCTACCCAAGCATGACTCACGACCCTTCCTCACAGCTTCAATTCTGCAATACCTCGTCTCCTACCTTCCAAACTTCACAGAAGCTCTCCTGCGAACCTTGCAGAACTAGCACTCCTGGAAAAAAAGATATTGCGGAAACATGGATTAGCCACAGTCTGGGGATGTTTCCAGAATGAGATTTTCAGTCTGCAGCGAAGTGTGTGCTGATGTGAAACTAATTGGCAGATTAAAACTGTGTGCCAGACTGCAACTCGAACTCGGAACCTCCGCCTTTCGCAGGCAAGTGCTCTACCATCTGAGCTATGAAAGCACAACTCAAGACCCATCCTCAGAGCTTCAATTCTGCCAGTAGCTCAGATGGGACTGATGTTACCATCATGGCAAGGCCATTGGCTTTTTGTAAATTGAGTGTATAGCACAACACAAGTTTGGGAGATGTAAGAATGATTTTTGGCATGGTGTTCCTCTTTTCTGAGTAGGATATAGGTAGCAAAAGCCGTGGCAAACAGAGAGGTTAAGCTGGTACAATCCAGCATGATTTTGAGAAATAAGAGGGATGCTCTTTCTCATCTGATTCATGAGAACAGTACAAGGAGTAGGAACATCTGTGGATGTGTTACAGGATGTATTTTTGCAGACTGGGTTGAAGGGTAGTGCCTACCTGTGAGGGATTTCATAAAATATTCAGTATATTGGTCAATAGATTACTCATCACCATAGATGTGTCATCCATGGACGGGCACACTGTTTGGGGGAGGCTTCTTAGTGTGGAAAGGATGGAAGCTACCAAAATGGAAGTACTGTTGATGATTAGTGGGCTTGATATGGACAGAGGGTTTTATGGAGCCACTGGAGAGCTAGAGGTCAACACCCAGGATTAGCTGTGGGAAACCAGTTGTTTTGGTCATGCCCAGCTTTTTCAGGGCCTTTGTGGGTGAATCAGATGCTACATTTAAGTTCATTGGTAGGCTACTGTGAAAATTCAGTACCTCCCTATAAAAGAAAGTGCTTATAAAACACTCGTCAAGCAGGGGATATTGAGTATATGCAACAAACAGCTGCACAGACAGTGACAGAAATTCTGAAAAACCTCAACTGGCATACACCTGAAGATAGGAAGCAACTAGCTGACAGACGCCTATTTACAAAATTTCAAGCAGTAGTATTAAGTAGGTAATCCAGGAATATACCACTTTCTCCAACATATCACTCCTGTAGCGAGCTCAAAGGCAATATTAGACCAATTACTGCATGCACACAGGTTTTTAAATAGTCTTTCATCCCACACTCCATACATGAGTGAAACAAAAAGAAATTCTAATATGTGGTACAATGGGAAGTATATTTCCAGCATGCACTTCACAGTCATTTGCAGAGTATAGCATAGATACAAATATAGACTCAATCAAACAGGCTTCAAAATATGTAATAGAAAGTTGTTAAATGTGTTATTTGAAAGTGTTCAAGAAAATGAGTGGGTGTACTGAAAATAGGTTTTCACAAAACTGGTAACATTTTTGTGAAAGGTTGATGGTGAGTAATAAATCATCATTTAAAAAGTCTGAAGCATACTGATCTCATTAACATTAACATACAGATGTTGCTACTGATTTTTCACTGTGGTACCAGGAAAAACAAATGTGAGGGAGTAAATGAACTTGAAACATGACTTACGATGTGCATCAGCTGAAACCAGACTAAATATAAAAAAGATAGCTAGAAATAAGTAGTAGCAACTTTTTTAGTGATTGATTAACTCATTATTTCTTGGTTCAAAAATAAGAGAATTTATTTTTGACCGTGGATTAATTAAATATGATTTACCTTCTAGCACTATAAAAACTGGAGTGTTGCACTTTTTTGTTAACCTTATATTGATTAGGAACTAAACTTTGTTGGTGGTACTGGATGGCATCTGTTCTTAATGGGATTGGGAAGCACTGCTCTAATCTTATAAGCAGTAGTCAATTAAATATCCCTTTGGTCTCACTTTAAGAATTCATACTATTTCTAGAGAATTAATTTCTTGGTGCAAGTGGATATAAAACTTTTTATCATAATGTAATATTCCTCTCTGACATTTACTTGTTGAGAGTGAATTTATTCATAGATTTTCAACTGGATATTTCGTAATGAATATGTCTTATACATATGTGTTCTGGCATTAAATAGCATTAATTTCATCAACAAGCATTTTTACAACATGGATCTCACACTTTATGAATTGTATTCTAAGCTACAGGTTATTGATGGTAACAGTACTCTGTTAATCACTAACTGGTTGTAACATCATACTCTGCAGATCCTTGTGAAGTACTTGGTAGAGAATAATTCCCACTGTACTAGTTATTAGGGCTTCTTCCCACTCCATTCTTATATGGAACACAGGAAGAATGATAGCTTAAACTCAACTCCTCTGTGTATAGCTATAGTTAGTCAAATCTTGTCTTCAGGTTTTCTGTGGGAGTGTGGCTCAATGGTCAGGTGCATGCCACTCCAGCAACTTGCATGTCACTAATCTACCCCTTACCCAACAGGGAGAGGGGGCCCTACAGTGTAGTGTGGAATATGAACCACAATTATCCCTAGCAGCTCCTCACTTCACTGAGACAGTGATGTACTTGATAATTTGGCCTGTAGATTAAGGGCAGACTGAAAAATTCTGTGGTTCAACAGGGAATCCTGTGACCTCACAGTTTCCAGGCATACGCTTTACCACTATATCACCAGGCCCAACCTTATAAGAGTGATAAATGATAGGTGGGGGAGGGGGATCATAGTATATTCCTAAATTCATCACTTAAAGTGGGTTCTTGCAATTTTCTTAGTAGGCTTTCATGGGATATTTTGTGTCTACCTTCAAGTGTTTGCCAGTTTACATTTTTCATCAATTCTGTGACATGATCCCAAGGGTAAAACAAGTCTGTGACCATTTGTACTGACGTTATTTGTATATGTTCAACGTATGTTGCTAGTCCATACAGGTCCACACACTTGAACAATATTCTAGGATGGGTTGCACAAGTATTTTGTAAGCAATCTTATTTGCAGGCTGATTCTGTTTCCCTATAATTCTGATAATGAACAGAAGTCTGCCACCTGCCTTACCTAATACTGAGCCTACTTAGTCACTCCACTTCTTTATCCCCAAAATTTTTACATCTAGCTGCTTGTATGAGCTGAGTTGACTAAACATATTACAAGAAAAATAATTGAAAATAGCAGGAATTACTTACAGTAAAATTCATTTTCCCTTACTAGGAACTACGTCTGAAGAATTAAATTCAGAATTACCACTGTACTCAAACAATCTAAAAGAGAAAGTGTTCTGTTAGTCTAGTTAAATAAAAATTTTAAGCTGCCCTAGGAGTTCATGAGGACCACTTACCTGTATCAGTGTCAGGTACCTCAGTCACAGGCTCATTACTTCCAGGCACAGTTTCAGTCACATCCACTCTCTCTGAGGCAGTTACATCCTCTCTTGGTGATGTTTCACTTTGCACCTACAAAAATGGAGAAAAAACTGTCAGAAAAGTAACAAAACTTTAAAAATCAATTATTGTCATAGTCTGGCTTTTCTCCTGAGCAGGAGACATTTTTGGCTCTTTTTTGTAGGTGCATACTTTCTCTTCTAAGTGTAGAGTTCATTATTGCATTCAAATGTGTCCACAATGCCCTACAATAAGTTACCTTTCTTTGAAGCGGTAAACAATGCGAAATCATGCAGACCCATATTCAAAAAAACTGTCAGTTCTTCCTCTTCCCTGCATTTTTATCTACAAAACATCAGTTTTCATCAAACACAGCTCACTGTGTGCCCACTCTGAATGCTCATGTGCAAACTCTGAATGCTTGCCTGCATTATAGATGGAAGTACTTCTGTGTCGAATGAAGAGGCTGCAAGATGTCACAGGTGAGACATTCATTAGCCTATAATGATATAACTGTATACATTGTCAAGATCAAGTGGTATATTTCTCCAAGTAAACACCTTACACAATATATCAAACAGTTCTTTCACACCCTGGAGTAAAATGCATATGCTAAGCTCGATTCAGTCTGTGGTCTGCAGTGTTGGAAACCTTATAGTTTTCACCTGCAGGTGACCTACTCTCAAAACATACCTTAGTGCTGCAGTTTGGACCACTTAACTCCTCTATGGTTGTAATAGTCTTTGCATCTTCAAGTACCCAATGTGTATGTCCATCAGTATTGTCTTGATTTTGACTGGGTATTATCTGTATAAGATCTTTAATTCTTTTCTCGTGCCAACCCTGAATATATTCTTTGTAGTAACTTAGGCTTCACATCCAGCTCCCTATCCCCTATAGTGTTTTGACTGGATTACAGCAATTTGATTCTGATTACAATTGTCATTGGATTTACATGTTAAACTGTTCACGTCCTTTATTATTGTGTCTTCTTGCCAGTTAGGTGTCTGATAGTTTATATCCATCCCTCTATGGGCTATTTCGCACAAGGAAACATTCTGTTTTCAAGGTATTTTGTTTCCAGTATGTATTGATTTAGTCTTTAGGTCATGCTATCTTTATCTTCCACATCTGGAACTTTTCTGGATTCCTTTTGATCTTGGATGGCAGTTTTTTTATTTTTTATTTCTTCTAGTGCATGTTTTTCACCAAACTGATTATTATATAGAATTGATAACTTAACTTTCTTCCTCCACCTCATCCAACGCCTTTGTTTTCTAGACCTATTTTTGTTTACACAATGAATCTCATTTACAAATTATAGGCTATCAGTTCCAGCCTTGGGATTCAAATTTTCTTCTTATTTGGTATGAACTCAAAAATAAACATATTACCTCTCAGTCAGAAAGCAATACATCCCTGTGTAACAATGCAATCTTTCCCTGGCACCTGACAAAGTTTATCTCTATTCTTACAGAAATGCATAAAGCACGAAATCTCATTTTTCTGCCCTTCTCTCGACAGTGTGAGAAAACTGCATGTATTTTTTTCATAGTACTTGTCTATGTATCTGTAATCCATGTTGCCACTGACGTATAGTCTCTCACAATTATGGATCTTAAGCCTAACCACCTCTGTAGTTGAGGTTGCTAACACACACCTGAGCAATAGTGCCCGACTGAGAGGTAAGCTGGTTCTAATCCTCGCGGACAATGAAATTTGTTGATTAAATTCTTCTCTTTTTGTATATTTTTCCTAATTCTGCTTGTATGTGTCATCAAGCATGTCCTTTTCCACAATACCTGACTCCACATGAAACGGAATAAGTAGAGGTAATTTCTTTCTTGGGGTTCACACTTTGGGACCCCATTTACCTCAGCATTTTCTGAAATTTTGTTAAGAATTTTGCTCGCTCTGTCTCAACTATTAAAACATAGTATTGTTCTGTTTTGCCTCTGTCTCCTCTATTTTCTTCCTGGCTACCACTATGTAAGAAGATGCTCAAGCTACTGCTGCAAAACAATGCAGAAACTTGTCCCACAGCTTTCTTAGAGACTCCCACTTTCGGTTGAGGGTTCTCCATTTCCAATTCAATAACTGCCCCCCCCCCCCCCTTCCACCTCTAACACTGACAGAAATTATGTCCAACCTGTGAGTGTTCTCATTCTCTATGTGGTCAAAGTTATCCAGACACCCCCAAAAACATACTTTTTCCATATTAGGTGCATTGTTCTGTCACCTACTGCCAGGTACTCTATATCAGCAACCTCAGGAGTCATTAGACTTTGTGAGAGAGTGGAATGGGGCACTCTGAGGAACTCACTGACTTCGAATG